>NW_009649164.1:140829-142038 GCF_000708025.1 Charadrius vociferus
GGAAAAGGGGGGGGGGGGAAAAAAAAAAAAAAAAAAAGAGGTTATAACAACAACAAGAACACGTTTTCCCCCCCACCCCTTTTCCCACCCCCTTTTTACCCCCCCCAATTTGGGATCTGGGACTGACTGGGACACCAAGGCTCCACCTGTACTGGGAAGAAAGTGTTAACAGACCCCAAAACTCCACCTTTTCACCCCAAAACCAGTCTCAGGAGCCTCAAGCCCTGCCCTCCCCCCCTTTACAATGCCACCTGGAGCCATTCCCAGTCCTCCCAGTTTCTGCTCAGAGCTCAGATCCCCCTCCCAGGGAGGATGGAGGAAGGGTCCCCCTCCCCCAACCTGGACCTCCAGGACCTAGGGCTGTGTTTTGGGGCAGAAACCCTCAATTTGAAGACAAGAGACCAACTCGGGGAAAACTGGATCAACACCAGATCTGGGGTAAAACGGGGGAAGCTCCAGAGCTGGGGAAGTCCCTCATCCTCCCAGTATACCAGTGCAAAACCCACCTTCCTCCCAGGATACCCATAAACGTCCCCATCCTCCCAGTATACCAGTTAAAAACCGCCATCTTCCCAGTATACCAGCGAATAGCCACCATCCTCCCAGCGTACTGAGGAAAAGTCCCCTTCTTCCCAGTATACCAGTTAAAACCACCTGTCCTCTCAGTATACCAGTTAAAAAACATATTGCTGGTATACTACTGGAAAAGAAAACTCAGTCCTCCCAGTGTACCAGTAAAGCCCCTCCACCAGCAAGAGCCTTGTCCTCCCAGTATACCGGTGAAAGAGTGCCTGCCTTCCACTACACCAGTTAAAACTCCCACATCCTCCCAGTATACCAGTAGTAAAGCTCAGTCCTCCCAGTACACCAGTGAAAAAACTCTGCCTTTCCCAGAACACCAGTGAAAAGGGGCCTTCCTCCCAGCATACCAGTTAAAAAGAAAAAGCATTCTCCCAGCATACCAGTGAAAAAGCGGTCTTCCCCCCAGTATACCAGTTAAGAACCGCTGCCTCCCCAGCACACCAGTTTAAAACACCCCCATTTTCCCAGTATACAAGTGACTAACCGCCATCCTCTCAGCACACATTAAAAAAACCCACCTTCCTCCCAGCGCACCAGTTTACTCCCATCCTCCCAGTACTTAAAAAGGGCCTTCCTCCCAGTATACCAGTCCCCCCATCTTCCCAGTCCCCCCAGTGCCGCCCCCCC
>NW_009649164.1:143415-147392 GCF_000708025.1 Charadrius vociferus
GATAGAGTGCCGATAGTGGCGCGATAGAGCCCCGATAGTGTCCCGATAGAGCCCCGATAGTGTCCTGATGGAGTATCCCGATAGAAGTACGATAGCAGCACGATAGAGCCCCAATAGAGCCCCAAGAATGTCCCGACAGAGCCCCGATAGTGCCCCAAGAATGTCCCGACAGAGCTCCCATACTGTCCTGATAGAGTGCCCCGATAGAGCCCCAATAGTGTCCCAATAGAGCCCCAATAGTGTCCCGAGAATGTCCTGATAGAGCCATGATAGTGTCCCAATAGACCCCCAAGAATGTCCCGATAGAGCCCCCATAGTGTCCTGATAGAGTGCCCCGATAGAGCCCCAATAGTGTCCCGAGAATGTCCTGATAGAGCCCCAAGAATGTCCTGATAGAGTGTCCCGATAGAATCACGATAGCAGCACGATAGAGCCCCAATAGAGCCCCAAGAATGTCCTGATAGAGTGTCCCGATAGAATCACGATAGCAGCACGATAGAGCCCCAATAGAGCCCCAAGAATGTCCTGATAGAGTGTCCCGATAGAATCACGATAGCAGCACGATAGAGCCCCAATAGAGCCCCAAGAATGTCCTGATAGAGTGTCCCGATAGAATCACGATAGCAGCACGATAGAGCCCCAATAGAGCCCCAAGAATGTCCTGATAGAGTGTCCCGATAGAATCACGATAGCAGCACGATAGAGCCCCAATAGAGCCCCAAGAATGTCCTGATAGAGTGTCCCGATAGAATCACGATAGCAGCACGATAGAGCCCCAATAGAGCCCCAAGAATGTCCTGATAGAGTGTCCCGATAGAATCACGATAGCAGCACGATAGAGCCCCAATAGAGCCCCAAGAATGTCCTGATAGAGTGTCCCGATAGAATCACGATAGCAGCACGATAGAGCCCCAATAGAGCCCCAAGAATGTCCTGATAGAGTGTCCCGATAGAATCACGATAGCAGCACGATAGAGCCCCAATAGAGCCCCAAGAATGTCCTGATAGAGTGTCCCGATAGAATCACGATAGCAGCACGATAGAGCCCCAATAGAGCCCCAAGAATGTCCTGATAGAGTGTCCCGATAGAATCACGATAGCAGCACGATAGAGCCCCAATAGAGCCCCAAGAATGTCCTGATAGAGTGTCCCGATAGAATCACGATAGCAGCACGATAGAGCCCCAATAGAGCCCCAAGAATGTCCTGATAGAGTGTCCCGATAGAATCACGATAGCAGCACGATAGAGCCCCAATAGAGCCCCAAGAATGTCCTGATAGAGTGTCCCGATAGAATCACGATAGCAGCACGATAGAGCCCCAATAGAGCCCCAAGAATGTCCTGATAGAGTGTCCCGATAGAATCACGATAGCAGCACGATAGAGCCCCAATAGAGCCCCAAGAATGTCCTGATAGAGTGTCCCGATAGAATCACGATAGCAGCACGATAGAGCCCCAATAGAGCCCCAAGAATGTCCTGATAGAGTGTCCCGATAGAATCACGATAGCAGCACGATAGAGCCCCAATAGAGCCCCAAGAATGTCCTGATAGAGTGTCCCGATAGAATCACGATAGCAGCACGATAGAGCCCCAATAGAGCCCCAAGAATGTCCTGATAGAGTGTCCCGATAGAATCACGATAGCAGCACGATAGAGCCCCAATAGAGCCCCAAGAATGTCCTGATAGAGTGTCCCGATAGAATCACGATAGCAGCACGATAGAGCCCCAATAGAGCCCCAAGAATGTCCTGATAGAGTGTCCCGATAGAATCACGATAGCAGCACGATAGAGCCCCAATAGAGCCCCAAGAATGTCCTGATAGAGCCCCAAGAATGTCCTGATAGAGCCCCAAGAATGTCCTGATAGAGCCCCAATAGTGTCCCAATAGAGCCCAAAGGATGTCCTGATAGAGCTCCGATAGTGCCCCGATAGTGTCCTGATAGAGCCCCAAGAATATCCTGATAGAGTGTCCCGATAGAGGCACAATAGCAGCACGATAGACCCCCAAGAATGTCCCGATACAACCCCCATACTGCCCCAAGAATGTCCCGATAGAGCCCCAAAAATGTGCTGATAGAGTGTCCCGATAGAGCCCCGATAGTGTCCCAACGGAGCCCCAAGAATGTCCCGACAGAGCCATGATAGTGTCCCAATAGAACCCCCTCCCAATAGAGCCGCGATAGTGCCATGATAGTGCCCCAATACTGTCCCGATAGAGCCCCAATACTGTCCCGATAGAGCCCCAATAGTGCCAGCGTAGCGGCGTGATAGAGCCCTGATAGTGTCCCGATAGAACCACGATAGTGCCCCAAGAATATCACGATAGAGCCTTGATAGAGCTCCCTAATTGTGGCCCGATAGTGTCCCCCTGTAGTGACCCAGTAATGTCCCGATAGTGCTCTGATAGTGTCACGATAGCGCCCCAAGAGCATCCCAGTAGTGTCCCAACAGCATCCCGATAGTGACCCAATAGAGCCCTGATAGTGTCCCAATAGTGTCGCGATAGTGCTCCGATAGCATCGCTGACAGAGCCCCAATAGTGTCCTGATAGAGCCCTGATAGTCATGACAGAGCCCAGCTAGAGCTGTGAAAGTCACAACAGAGCCAGAACTGTCGTGATAGTTACAATAGTTACATAAGAAAGCCTCAAAAGAGACCAACAGAATCCCAAAGGTCATTACAGAGCTGTGATAGAGCTGCAATAATCACGATAGAGCCGTGACAGAGCTGTGATAGTCGCAATAGTGTTGCAACAGAGGCACGACAGAGCCGCGATAGTCACGATAGTGCCACATCAGAGCCATGAGAGTCGCAATAGCATCACGATAGAGCTGCAACAGAGCTGTGATAGACGTGATAGCATCACGACAGAGCTGTGATAGTCACAGTAGAGCCCTCACAGAGCCCAAATAGTCGTGACAGTCACGATTGTCACAAGAGAGTGAGCTGTGAAGAGCCACGACAGTCACGAGCGCGCTGCAGTAGAGCTGTGGGAGAAGCGAGTATTGTGACAGGACCGTGATAGAGGCACATGACAGTGCCATGATAGAGCCGTGATAGTTGCGACAGAGCTGTAGGAGGTGTGATAGAGCCACGATAGAGCCGCAATAGTCGCGACAGAGCTGCAACAGACACGCTAGAGCCGCGATTGTGCTGCGATAGTTGTGACAGAACCACGCTAGCGGTGCGATAGAGGCGCGATAGTTGCGACAGAGTTGCGATAGTCACAACAGAACTGCGACAGAGGGGCGACAGTTGTGATGGAGCCACGACAGAGGTGCGAGAGTTGCGACAGAACCGTGATAGAGGGCCGATAGTTGCGATAAAGCCGCGATAGAGGGCTGAGAGTTGCGACAGAACCGTGATAGAGGGGCGATAGTTGCGATAAAGCCACGATAGAGGGCTGAGAGTTGCGACAGAACCGTGATAGAGGGGAGATAGGTGCGATAGAGCCCCGATAGAGGGCTGAGAGTTGCGACAGAACCGTGATAGAGGGGCGATAGTTGCGATAGAGCCCCGATAGAGGGCTGAGAGTCGCGACAGAACCGTGATAGAGGGGCGATAGTTGCGATAGAGCTGCGATAGAGGGCTGAGAGTTGCGACAGAACCGTGATAGAGGGGCGATAGTTGCGATAAAGCCGCGATAGAGGGCTGAGAGTTGCGACAGAACCGTGATAGAGGGGCGATAGTTGCGATAAAGTCGCGATAGAGGGCTGAGAGTTGCGACAGAACCGTGATAGAGGGGCGATAGTTGCGATAGAGCTGCGATAGAGGGCTGAGAGTCGCGACAGAACCGTGATAGAGGGGCGATAGTTGCGATAGAGCCCCGATAGAGATGCAATAGTCGCGATAGAGCCGTGATAGAGTCGCGACAGAGCCATGACAGAATCGCGATAGTCGCGACAGAGCCTCACCTCGTCGCGGGTGGCAGCGAGCAGCAGCAGGCGGAGGCGGTCGAGGCTGCGGTTCATGCGG
>NW_009649165.1:0-1743 GCF_000708025.1 Charadrius vociferus
GCAACTAGAAAATGGAAGTTCAAAAATATAGATAAGAGGAAGAGTTTATCAGGGTTTTTGCCTAAGCCAAGACAACGATATGCTGCACCAGCTGAAAAAACAAAGTGATTTTTAATGTCAGCTTCAGGCAGTGGAAGGTCTAGGCATCTCTATAGGTGCAACTAAATGGTACTGGTGATAGGGAGCAGTAGTTTTAGATCCCCTGAGAAAACTATGCTTGCATAAGGTAGCAAAAGCATGGATCAGAGAGAGCAAGAGAGTGGAAAGAACTACATTGGAGAAGACACAATCTCCTGGCACATCACAGGCGACAGAAGGCATTTCTGGATATTTTTGCTGCAAGACAACCCAACAGCAAAAATTTTTATCTGCTTTAGTAACCACTAATTGGAGTTTAGGCCTCCATTTAGGGGACTATTTCCTTGCCTTGTCTTTTCTGATCAATTTTCATCCATCTTTTATTTTTCTTATAGTGGAAAATAAAAACTGTTATGAATAAATCTTCTAGAGGTAGTGAATGTGACTGAATAAAGTGAAGATCAAGAGGATGCATTTTTGCCATGGCATCTACTGCTGTTTTTCCAAAGGAGAATAAACCGAAAAACATTTATTTTAAAACGCTGTATTCGTGACACAGCATACTTCGTTGCATGTCAACAACAAGAGTGCATCTATATAGTGAATCTATAGCTGCACCTCTACGGGTGACTATAGTGAACTCGTCTCTACACATGTATAAGGTTAACGTGATCATCTCTACACGTCTACTCATATCACATTTTACTAATTTCTACCACTCTTTTTCACAAAATTCGAAATACTACCTCAGTACTTCCATATAGCAACTTATGTAGATAGCTAGTTGCCTCCCCGATTGTCTTTCAAAACATCTCCATCTGAGCTGCAGAGCTGTAGGGGCAACAGGATCCCTCTGCACATTTCAGAGTCAGAAAACTTCCAAAACTGTTAGAAACTACAGGGAGTATTAAATTACTCGTACTGACTTGTGAAGTACTGGGAAAAGACAACTTAGGAGAGAAAATGGCAAGAAGCTGAAATTAGCACTGGGAAGTTAAAGGCCTCCCAGCCCAGAATGAAGTAATTTCTGGTGCCCCCAGGGAAGCCCAAAACGCCATCTGGCAGCAGGACACAAGCAGTGTGCTTGTGTGGCAAACATGCTGCTCAGAATCACTGCAGAATCAGCCATCAGGCAGAGACCCGAAGGACCCATTTAGTCTATTCTCCTGCTCCAAAACAGGATCAATGCTCTTTATGTCTTTCCCGGCAACTGTCAATTGTGTTCTGAAAATTCTTCAAAAACCTATTCCAGTGCTTCAGTGTCCTTATTACAGTCCACTTTCTTTGCAGAGAAAATTATTCTCTCCCTTGTATACTGGCTTTTTAAAATCTTACCATGTTTCCAGTGAGGGTTTTGTTTGTTTGTTTGTTTTTCTGACTTAAGAATCCAATGCACTGAATATTTTCTCGGTTTTTGAGACCTTGAGCCAGTCTTGCTGGGCCTCTCTGACTCCTGTTCTTGCGTTGTGGAGAGCCAGGTGAGGGCAATTGCTACTTTCAGCACACACAGTGTAGAAGGACTCGGATAAAGAATTGTCCCCTAATTCATAATTAGGGAATTATGCAAGTGCTGTTTGACAGCCACAAAGACAAGAACAGTAAATTACAAGGTGCTCTTGTACCATCTAATTCTGTACAGCAAACAGTCAACGCTAACCAGGAAGA
>NW_009649165.1:1759-3745 GCF_000708025.1 Charadrius vociferus
CACACTTCATCATGTGAAATAACAGGTTTGGGGGTCCACAGAACCCCTGGACCTTAGCATACCTGCCTTGAATATCTTTTTTTTTTTTTCTCCTCCTTTCCTCAGAGACTTAAAGTCACAAGCAGTCTTTTTGCAGGAGAATGAGTTTCTAAATAAGAAAATAAAGCTAAAACAAAACTGTAATCCGTACATTTCTAAGCACAGAGCGAGACATTTCTAATACTAAGTTTTAGAAGTTATATTTTAATTTCAGTCTTCTAAAACAGCAGGAAATGCACATTGAGACAATTAAGTAATATGCAATTAGTTATTAAGTGTTTAAAGCTTCTTACTCACCCACTGGAGACATTTCTGGGACACTGGCAACATAAGGCCCATCCAGGAACTTTGGCTCATTATCATTAATGTCCTGCACTTTGATGATGAACTCTGATTCAGGCTCTAGTGGTTTCTTGGTGTCAACATCCACAGCCTGAGCCCGGAGTGTGTAGAAAGGTTTTTCTTCTCGATCTAGGCTCCTTATGGCATGAATGTCTCCTGTGGTTTCATCAATGGTAAAAACCGTGCCGGCACCATCTCCTGAAAGGGTATATTTAACAGTGCCCACTCCCTTGTCCAAGTCAGAATGGAGCTTGAGAATAAAAACAAGAAAAATAAAAAGGAGGAAAAGAACATTAATGGCTTTTTCTAAGCTTGAAGGCAATTATTATTTTTTTTATTATTATTTTATGTAATAAAAGGTATTAGAGGAACCAGTTTCCTAAGACCTTAACTGCCTCTAAATGCATGTAAAAAAATGTGGCTAACATGTTATCCAATATTTTTATCCCCATCTAGTACCCAGCACAGAGAGCACTTCAAAATTCTACCTGCTTTTTCCTACGAATACTGTTCACTACTAAAACTGCAATGAAGCAGGGCTTTGGATTTGTTATAAACTGAAATTCAAGACCAAGGATGGAAAACCAGCAATAACCACATCAAACAAACAGGAGATGACATGATAGAATGTCAAAAGCTTTCACAGGCATTGGATTTCAGAGAAGTAGAAGGGAACAGAATCCTAAACTCAAACTCAAAGACAAACCTGGTTTTAAAAAAAGATAATATATACCTCTTAATTACAGTAAACACTAAACAGAACTAAAAATCCTACCCCTTTTACACAAATATTTGATCACCTGTTTCTCTCCTTTCTGAGATAGTCACCTTGCAGACAGTGTGAAGCTAGGAGTTCTTTTGCTCATTGGAAGAACACAAAATTCAATCATTTCTGCCTTAACTCAATTATTTCTGCCTTAAATACCAATACACACATTTTCCAGGCTGTTAGTATGTTAAATCTCTATTTCTAATTTGAAAAAATACTTGAATATGAGTTTTTGTCCATTTGATCTGTGTCTATACTACTACAATATGCCCTTAAACATATTTCAAATGCAAGAATTTTTGAAATCGAAATACAGTATAATGAACTTCTTTCTCAGGTGCCTTTATGTGTTTCATACTCATCCTTTAAATACACCTAAAAGTTTTGAACAGATACTCAAGGTTACATCACTGATGCTGAAATAGCTTTTAAAATATTCGCCTGCTTGTCCCATCTAATGAGGACTAAAGAGATCTGTTATAATGGACACGGGTTGGAATGGAGTTTTCAAGAGTGAATTTCCTTAAGCAGTACAGTAAAGCGATTATGGATATAGGCTTTATTTACATGATGTACTGCCCAAGGTGAAACACAATAGATGAAACATGGGACATGAAAGGAGATTATGTAGAAAATGAATTACTGAGAAACTAAATGGTTTTGGTAATGGGGCAAGAAGCTAAGCTACAGAGAAAGAGGTAAAGGCAATTATTAACATTTATAGCTATTGCCTTGAAATTGAAAATAGGTCCTTGTGACTGTGGAAGAGGTCATGGTTTGTGGGATAGAGAGAACATGAATATAGTCTCTTCTTTGTCTACTTTTTCATCTCATCA
>NW_009649165.1:3962-15923 GCF_000708025.1 Charadrius vociferus
ATTCCTGCTTAGTGAATATACTAGATTCTGATCTTTCATCTAGCTGCCCCCTGCCTGTGATTTAAAATTATCTCTCCAGTCTGAAGGAAAGCATTTTGCTTCTTGAGCACTGGTTCACTGTGGAAAGATTCAAAGGAAGTTAATTCTTTTCCTCCTGGGGTGTTAAATATTTCCTTGCTTGCAAAATGAAAAGATAATGCAGCCTGAGATAATTAATGACTATTTCTTCCTCATCATTTTAATTTAAGTGGCTCACAAGCTTCCTGCTGTTCCATTATACCTTGCTCAGTTAAAACTTAGTATTTTCCTTCCATTATCATATAGAGGCTTACAGACACACATGGAATGAAAAAAAAAAATAAATTCAAAATGACAATGAGAAAGCTCAAAGAAAAAATGTTAGAACTTTAAAGAGGGAACCACACCATTTTCTTACTTGTGTCCCTGTATTAAGTAAAATCTGTCTGGGCTTTATTGTGAAGTCTACCTTGTTCCATACTCTTGGAAGCAAGAAAATCACAGAGCAGAAGAATGTGGTTTCGAAGCAGGGATTTGTAAACAGGGAAGCGTGCCAAGAATATTGTCTCTGTTCCCATGTCCTGTTATCAGATTTGGCACAAAAGCTGAGATGGCTGACTGTCTTTCTGACTGTCAGTTGAAGAGTTTATGTGCAACTAGTAACAAATCAGCTTGCATTGCATGCGCTACCTGAGCACCTGGATTATACAAGAGAAAACAATTATAGTTGCTTCCCCTAGCTGGGGAAAAAGTTAAAAAATATAACAAGAAAAAGGCAAAACAAGGGCTCTTAAGAGACAGAAAGAGTGAAATACAAAGGCAAGCACAACCATAGCTTTTTTCAACTGTATTAGAGCAAAAAAGCTTTGTAACTGGCAGCATTAGCAATTATACAGTTAAAGATGTGTTTACAGTGCTTCACAAATATCACTCAGCTAGTACAACCTAGGAACTATTCCATTGATTTAAGCAGAGTTGTATTGCTTTGCATTAGCTGGAATCTGTCACATTGTATTTGTTCATCAAATCATGCTAATCTGCTGATTTAATTTCTCAGATGTCATTGCTGGACAATGTGCAAAGGTGCGCTCATTTGTAACCCACACTGAGCTATGCAATTTGTGGGGCAATTCAATATTACAAAGTGTCTAATTACTGCAGGGGAATAGCTGGTTGATTTAATTTAAAATGAACTAAATTCTCCAACAATAAAAGGCATGCAATACTGAGTTTCAGATGCAAGGACGGAGAGAGAGGAACTAGCATCGGTTGGACTTGCACAACACTAGAAAATAATCCTGACTTTCAACGCCTGAAATTTTCCAGAATGCAGTTTAGGCTAAAGAATAAGTGCTTTCTAGTGTGTCTCTGATTTATGTGTTACAAGCTGTATTGCACTGGAAGAAAAGACATTTATTTTTTGTGCTGAAAAACTCACAGAAGATTTATGAGAGACTAGTTTTTCTGACACTGTGCCCAACTGTACTTTTGGGTTTGTATCCCATTCCTCCTTCTTGCTTGTACTTGCTCTTCTGCTATTTGAGCAAAACTGCAGGGCAAGAGAACAAACGCTCAAATCTTACCTAAACCCCCTCGATGTGTTTACATTTCAGAATTACTTGAATTTACTGCAACAGTGTGGTACAAATGATTGTATTCACATGGATTTTTCTTAGTGTTATGTTTTCTCTGTAAATCCTGAATATTAAAAATGTCACAAAGGTTTGGAAACACAAGGGATTCATTTCCGCTTTTGCTCAAATCTGTGCTGTTATTCTTAATACCTAAGTAACACAGAGTTTAGTGTTAGATCTTTGGGCAAATCTGCCCCAAGTGTAAAATTAATGATTTCTTGCAGCAAACTCTGTTAGTGCAGAAAATCAAGAATATTTTTCTGTGATGGCAGATAAAGAAACATCATCTGATAATTCTTGCTAATGTGTGCAAACAATAACACATACAGCAAAGGAAATGACTGATAAAAAAAATCAAGTATGAATAACATGATGGAGACTATTGTGAAATACATTGTGTAAATCTATACAGAAACTATGACGGTGTTCTTGAATCGTATCCAATACCAGATGCTAGACTGAGTCAGTCTACTAGTCCATATGATCTAGCAATCTGCTTCAGCCTATAACTAGCTGAAAGCTAGTTTGCTTCAGAGAGGATGAAAAGGTTGGTAACAACTCGCTACAAGCACATCTGGGAGAAATTATTTATTCAGTTCTTCAGGCAGTTACGTCCAATTCCTAACAAGCAGTATGATTATTCATATTTTAGCAATAAATCAAGACCTTACCGTTTCAATAATTCAGTGTTATTAACTTTGTGTCACTTCAAGAATTCATACACCTGCACAAATGATTTGATATTACATACAAAACCCCATGAAAGATCAAGAAGTGCATTAGCTAACGTACTTCAAGAACTGCTGTATACTCCTAGCTAAATTCAATGTGTCAGTAGTATGGATCAGATGCATTTGTTCCTTGGTGACGATTGGCTGCTCAGTATCCTACACATCTGTTCCTCAACTATACATCTTCTTTTTTCTTAAACACTTTAATGGCTTGCATTAACGAACTTGCAATGATGTGGAAAGTAAAATTTGTAAATTCACAGACATAAATAAATAAATCAGAAGCAAAAGAAGTTTAACAAATTGCAAGATAGTCTGGCCTTAAAATGAAGCAATCACTAGACCCTCCCAGAGCATGCAAAAACAAGGGCTATGACATTCACTAGGATTGCTGTGATCTTAGTATCACAGCAATACAGACATTGAAAGGTTGTTTTATGAATTGACTGGTTCCCTTTCTTAATTTCCCATCCATATACTATTTAAAAAAAAAAAAAAAGAGGTAGAGAAAGAAAAGAGGAAGTAAAAAAGTTTTAAATGTCAAGGAATATTTAACATCCCTAAATTGATATATTCACCCGGTGATATACTTTATGATTCTAAAGTCTTATTCCATTGCCAATTTCACAGGCTGAAGAAAAATTCACCGTTCAATTTATTTATTGCTAGTAGATCAATTTAAATGCTATATTGCAGTGCATATCTGGTCTGAAAACTTTGCTAAATATTCCAAGATATTAACCCTTCCTTGCATGCACAACAGTAAGAGTTATCCATCCCATAAATGTATCTTTACATAATTTTTCATTATGCAATATATTTTAGGACCTTATTCCCTTATTTCCTCTGCCTGTATCTACTTCCAAGTATTTCCATTTGCTCTGTAGCCACCAGCTCCTCTCCCTGCCCTTTCTTGGGTAAGATGTGTAATGCAAATTGTTTGAGAAGTCAAAATAGCCAGTTAAACCCAGTTTTACCTAAGACTGTAAACATGAAATGACGTTCTAAACTGAGGAAAAGAAAAAAAGGTCATTGTTGGATGGAAAACATAGATGCAAGCAGAGCTATTTTGGCTATTCTCTACTGTACAAGTCTGTGTTGGAATGGGGATGGCCACTACAGGAGAGGAGGGTGTAAATGATCATAGAGAAACCTTTGATACTAACCATCTAGAGATGACTTTCTATTTGGAGCATTGCCCTTTCAGAAGATATTTACTTCTTCACATATTTTCTATTGGCAAGAACTCTATGGTCTACACAAATTGCATAGTTCCTTTTAAAAACTTATAATTTGATTCTAATGTACTGCTTTTATCCAAATGCATTTTTTTCTTCCCTCTAAAAATTCATGGAAGTTGAACATTTTCCCGAGATGAAAGGGTGTGGTGGTGACAGAGACTTTAATTCAGGAAACTATGTAGTAAAAACAACAATGCAATTGCTGCTAATTAAAGCCAATCAAACATTTTTTCTTTCCTCCCCTCTCCATCACAGACAGAGACATACATACACAGCCCCCCTCTCCAGAGGACATTTAGGGACAAGGCAAAATCTGTTCGCAGCACACTCAGTGCAAATGTTTCTTGATCCTAAAAATTTGGATTACCTAGGGCATGTTCTGAATACCCAGTTAACATGCATTAATCAGGCAAGACTGCAGACTAAAACTTGTATTGGGAGGAGTCGGGATACTACTACAAAATGGGTCAGATGAACAACAATCTGCAAAACAGGCATACGGAACAAATTAGCAACCAAAATAGAATCATAGAATCATTTAGGTTGGAAAAGACCTTTAAGATCATCGAGTTGAACCACAAAATGATGAGGTAAAAGAAAGATGAACAAAAAGAGAAGAGAGTGCTGTTTTCTAAAGGTCATTTGGAAAATATGGTTTTGTTTCCTATTAAGACTGAATATTATTTGCAATAGGAAAGGGAGTCTTTGTACCAGCTTTGTACAGGGATTTTACAACAGACCCACACCCATGACTAGGCTTTCTTAGTGCTATGAGAATTTAAAAAAATAATTTTAAATGTCAATTAAAGAACGTGTGTGTATATATATATTTATATATAAATATATAAAAAATATACCAAGGATAAAAAAATTATTATTTGAACTAGCAAGCTGTGCATATTATATCACCATGACTAATTTTCTTAGGGATGTATTGCTATGGCTTCTTTTCCTATGTTTAGTAAAATATCTACTTCCAAGAATTGGCGTTCTTCTGTCTAATTTTTATAAAAATGGTAGTAGAAAACACACTTCTCCATTTTGAAGTATCTTTTGTAGACTGTCCAAATTAGATCTGAATACTTTCTAATTCAAGAAGAATTAAATAAAAAGGTTTTCTTTTTGTAATGATTCCTGTTTGGCAAATAAAGCTGAGCTTTATTTAAATTAAAACACCGATTATCCAATTAAACATAACATTATCTCCTTCTGTCACGGGGATTTAGTTTAAGCATGCTAAGTCAGACCAGTCTTTCAATAATTAGTGTGGCTGCCAGTTAGTAATATGATGGCAAATAAGTCATTAGCAAGGAATAAAAATAGTACCTGACCTGATCAGTTCAAATGAATCCTCATCCCTATCAACATCATTGGCTTGAGGAGTCAGGGATTGTTATTTTTCTAATTCTACTGCACAAGTCCATTTTTGTTGCATTATGTGGAATTCAATAATAACACTTCCAAAAACACATTCCAAAATAAATACTTTTTTCCTTCATGAAATGCAATTGCTCATCAACAGAAAAAAATATTGCTAAATAAAAAAAAGCACTAGTAAAATATTGAAAAAATAAAAATCTGCAAATGATGCCTCATTATAACTTGCTTATACCAATAATTATATATGTAAGTTGCAAGTTGCATGTATTTCTGATGATTACTTTTATACCACCATTTTAGCTGGAGTTGATGCATACAGAAACACTGTGTCCTCTCTTAAACATTAACGTAAGAATCAATATCAGAGGTGATTTTTTTGTAAGTTATTCTTACTGAACTCATATAATTCCATGTTACAATGTGCTCTGTGTATGTATGTTGATAGGTTTAAGTCCACAGTTATGTTGAATTCCATTTGAGAGAAATGTTCTGCAGAATTATAATAGCTGATGGGACCATGAATCTGCTGAGGCCTCTAGGTATTACCATTGTAAAGTAAAAACATAATCACAGGTTCCAACAACAAATTCCAGTACTCGCCATTAGACAACAAGAGGAGACAAAATTTGAGGAAATTTATCAACTTTCAATTTCTTCTTTCTCCAACGCAATGAAGCGTGCAGTTACTGATGACAGCTCAGTGGAAAATGATTTCACCATCTCATTAAATTTTTATAATTTCAGAATTTTTCAAAGTATTTAGCAGGAACAAAGCAGGAGATTGAATCTAAAACCCTTGCAGCCCAAAGACCTTAATGCATCGACGGGAAAGGTGAGGCGGTGCTATGTATCCTCATGCGTAAACGTGGCCTTTTCCTTTCTTTTCACTATTGTGCACTTGAAAGCTATGATAAACTATCTTCTGGTTCAAGAGAGTCTGTGCAAGACATCACCTGTTACAAATAAATGCATTTCAGTTGGCACCAGTGAAGCTGGTTTGATTTACACTTGTGAAAACACCGGTGCTCCCTCTGTACCCGTGCCTGGCTGGAGTCCCAGTAGCTAAGTGGGAGCATAATGAAACCGAACCTGAGAAATGAGGGAAGGGAATTTGCCACAAACAGGGGTCTTGGGAAAAATCATCACAGCTTTCATCAGCAAATACTTGTACTCCTTTTCAAGGCAATACTTGCTTTTTAACTCTGAAAACTAAATGAAGAAAAGACAACATTATGATTAAATTCTACATTCTTGCTATTTAATTGTGCAAGATCTGCAAAACACCCAGTGGCATTGCTGTAATTAATGATAATGGTAAGTGTAAAACGGTGGTGCTCTTTTTAGGTAGTGTATAAGATGATAGTATTTCTTTTTTGAAGCAGGAATCACTGTAAGAATACAAAAAGACCTGCATCTCTCTGGATGCCACATACTGACAGTAATACATTATTTTGCATTATGTTCCCTGCTGTATCCCTTCTACAACATATATAAAAGATCAATGCATGAAAATATGAATTATGCTGTATGAATAAATATAATGAAAATAGATACTATTCACTTAGGAAGCCTTTACATGAAACATGCTATATCTATAACAAAATTTGTAAGAAACCTATTAGAGAAGAGTTCATAATTTCTAATGACTGCCTAGTTATATTTATGAAGACAGTCTCTCTGAAGATCACCAGATAACCACTGTTCAAAAAGTTGAGAACAAGCAGGAACTTTATATTGCAAATTGTCACTGAAATTAAGCTGACGGCAAGGTCAGATATTTTCAGTCTAAAATGAGGTGTTTATGTTTGTGAAGTGAAGTGACAAAATCTATTTTCTTTCAAGGGTGTGTTAATGTGATCCATTTTCTGTAGACTTGTACTCTATAGATGTCTTAAGCTACAAGGTATAAAATCACAGTTTATATTCCTTATATGTTAACTACTTGGGCTTTACACCAGAAATACCATTAGTGTCAGAGGACAAATGCTTCAATACCAAATCCAACACGATCAATATATGAGATTCCCCATCTCATCTAATAATGGGTCATGAGATTATGGACTTTTCCTTGAGATTTAATTTCCCATGGAAGCTATAGCTACTGCTGCTCAGTGGCACGAACCTCTTTTTCTCTCACAGGAGTTACCCTACTGATGCCAGTGTGAATATGTTCGCATAGGCTGTAGGATTAGCTACCAATATGCCATAGGGAAGACAGTGTCCTGTATGCCATCCTGCTTCTAAAGTGTCAAACAAAAAGACAGTTGCCTGCTGATGGCTGCCGTGGCAAATAAGGGCTATGGAATGACACCCACTGCTGGAAGAGGTCATGGCTCTGAGCAGCTTCCCGCTCCTTCCCTTGCTGGCATTCACTTCTCCACCCCAAATGTCTGGAGCTAGTTGAATTCACTTAAACTTCTTTATATCGTTTATATCCCATCTAGTTAAAGCAGCTGAATAGCTGACCTTTGTGAGCCTGGCTCTTCTGAAATTAATTATGGAAAACTCAAACTTCCTGCTGGAGTTGTTCTCCTGAGGAGGCAGCAACCTGTACAAGGGACTAGCTGTGAGGCAGCATACATTTCCACACCATAACTGCAACCAGGAGAAGAAATACATCTCCAATTATGTAGTCATAAACATCTATGAAGCCAGTTATCTCCTACTGTTAATCAGTCCGTAACACAGAAAACTGTGGTTAGGGGTTAGCTGACCTCCATAGGCTTAGAAATGATGCACCTGAACACACACAAAGTGAATTGCAAGCTCGACGCTGGCTCCCTGACTCAGCTCTGCAAAATATCCAGCGATAGCTTCCCTGGAAAGTCAAAGGCTCAGTATAGTTCCTAGAAGCATACCATCCATAAGACTCCTTAAACTAGGTTTACCCTCCTTTAGGAAGCCACAATTCTCTGACATGCAGAGACATGAAAGGACACAGATCGCCATACAGACTCCTGTTGCACTACCCAGTAGTCTCCTTATGCTGAAATCTTTTCTGTGTTTATATCCCAAAGATTATATATATATTTTTTAAATCACTAATAAATACACAACTTTTAAGTACTTTTAACAGGATCCCTGTCATAAATCAAAAGAACAGGTTCCTGTAGTTAAAATATGAAAGACAGACTGGAGCTATAGGGTCTCCTCCTTTTTGAGTAAACACATTGTTGGAAACATATGCTGAAAGAGTACCAGTCTAAGTCCACTGCATTTGGAGAGGTCAAAGACCCTAAAACGATTATAAAAGTTTATGCTTAATTTGACATCGATTGGAACTTCCAGTAGCAAATAAATCTTCTGCTGTTTCATTTTTTATTTATAACGGTATGCTCTGCAATTTCAGTCTGATCTTGGGGGGTTTTAGAGAAAAGGCCTATTAAATTCTGTTGGTACTAATTAAACTTTCTTCTTTTTGATCTTTCTCTTAATGCATTTTTTTCGTTATTTCAAATATTTTTCTTCACTGACTGTATTGCAAATGAATATAAAAACTCTCTTCCTCATGTATTTAAATTTAATGTTATGTTAAATACAAAAACTTGTTCTGTAAATCACACTTCCTGTAAAGCACTGTCAGTTAAAGTGTCTCTTTTTGTTTGATAATGACACACTAGAACAGGTAGGGAATGACAGAGTAAAAAGATTCTGCCTCAACCTGTCTATCATTGTGACAAGTCATACTATTATAAACTATTTGACCACTTCTCTTTTCTAAATAGGAAAATAATTTTTTAAAAAAATCTTATTTTTTACCACAGACATGAAAAATATTAGTACTTATAGCAGAGGGATAATTTTAAGACACTTAAAGGCACAGAATTTGATGAGCGAAACAGAGTACCTTCTGAATTTTTAATCTTGTCTTAAGTTGGCCCAAAAACCCCAGGCAAACGAGCACACCACAAGACAAAAATTGCAAAATAACCCAGCAGTCATGAATCAATAATGCTTCATGTGTATGAGAAACAACAATGTAAGGTACAACAGAGAAGCTGAAAGTGCCCAGATGTCTCAATCACAAGAAAGGGCAATCTTGTGAATCATGTTCCAGTTGCAGGATTTCCTCAGAATGGTATTTTTAAAGGCTGTTTTAATGAAATTGCCTTTTCACACAGTAACTGCTGATTTTCCTCAGATTTCAGAAGAAGCATAGGAAAGGGGTTTGATGCACCTATTTCCTTCATTTTGCTGAAACACTGAATTTCAGGTTAAATATTCTTTGGGCATGAAACTGTAACTGCTGTGCATTTGCTACAATATTGAGAAAAACGTTGCAGTATTGAGACAAACTTCCTGCAACAGTGATTGAGGTCTAGGTATCATTCAAACAATAATGCAGTAACAGCAGTCCATCCACTTTTTAAAACTACTTGCTGAAGATGGTTTCTAGTCTGATCAACTTACATTCTTTGGTAAAATACAAAGCAGTGAGTACTCAACAGCAGAGTAGCAAGTTACGAAATTTTGTGTCCTCAATCTAAGTAAGTTCAATAAATTCGAAAGAGGATGAGAATAATGAAGAGCTACTACAGAAAGAGGAGGAGAAACATGCTTTTGAGGTGGCTGAGTTAATGTGGTCACTCTGGAGGAAGAGGAATGAAAGTGCTTAAGGAGCGTATGCCTTGCAGGCCTACTTGCGCATCACCGACTGCATCATGATGTCATTACTGCAACATGACACCACTTCATATTCGGAATGACAACTAAAAATCAGTGGTGGAAGCCAGGGCATACTGGCAGAGGGAGAAGGCCTACTTGAGAAAAAGGTTCTATTACTATCAAGCTCTCTTAGAAACAGGAAAACTTTTTTGATATAGCTGGCAGGGATAGGAACTTTATTTCCAAATTCAGAGATTTACAAAGAATAACAAAGGGGTCATAGCTACAATTTTTTACTCAATCGAATATAATTAGGGTCTTCAGGAAGAGTACCAGCCATTCCAATAGAATGTATATGAGGTGGTATTCATGACATCAACACTTAATAAGTGTTGTGGTTTAACCCCAGCCAGCAACTAGGACCACATATTTGCTCCCTTACTCTCCCCCCAGTGGAATGAGGCAGAGAATCAGAAGAGTAGCAGTGAGAAAACTCGTGGGTTGAGATAAAGATAGGTTAAGAAATAAAGCAAGAGTTGTTCATGCAAGCAAAGCAAAACAAGGAATTCATTCACTACTTCCCATGGGCAGGCAGGTGTTCAGCCGTCTCCAGGGAAGCAGGGCTCCATCATGGGTAACGGTTACTTGGGAAAACAAACACCAAAACTCCAAACACCCCCTCTTTCCTTCTTCCCCCAGATTTATATGCTGAGCATGACATCTTATGGCATGGAATATCCCTTTGGTCAGTTGGGGTCAGCTGTCCTGGCTATTTCTCCTCCCAATTTTTTGTGCAGTCTGAGCCTACTCACTGGTGGGGCGGTGTGAGGAGCAGAAAACGCCTTGATCTTACTAACAACCAAAAACATTAGTGCGCTGTCAACAGTATTCCCATTTCAAACCCAAAACATAGCACTATACCAGCTGCTCGAAAGAAAGTCAACTCCTTCCCAGCCAAAACCATGACAATAAATTATAGAATATAATAAATAAAACAAGTAAATTGGTACAATGCAGATAAGTGACACACTGCATAGTTTGCATTTTCTTCTAGCTTGACTTACAGAAAATTTTTTGGCAGTTTTGCAAAAATAAGAAAATTTCTCTTCCAGTGAGGTCTTTTACTTAACCAGCCTTTGGATGGGATAAAAGTAGGTTCTTAAGACACAGGTAAAGTGTCAAAATTTGTTCTTCAGGCTTGGGTTATTTAAAACAAGCAGCATTTATATGGCACTATGCAGAACTGAATCAAGTCATAGAAATCCTGTATATATTGTAAGTTATGGATACATTCATATTTCACATCCCATTAAGCTGTACTGTGTAAGAATATTGGTATGCCTTCTTTTTAATAAAAATGTCACACCTATGTACTAACAAGCAAAAGAAAAATATCTTCCACAGCTCAAGCCTAAATCGTTTCTGCTCAAATGGAGCAGTTTAATTATAAATTTGAATGGCAATTGTCTCTGCTGGATTGTCCCAATGCAATTTTTTAAAAAATGTGTTGAGTTTACATGAAGTTATATTCTAGCTATAGCATTTACTTGCAAGATTTACTCATGTTTTTAATGGATAAAAAAATATTCTTAAGAATCACCAGAGAATACAGCATAATAGATAAAGAAATTAAAGAGCTTTATAATTTGAAACAGAAATGATTGTGTGCCTGTGGTAAGATCTCTGTTTTCTATAGCTGTGGATGTACTTATGTTCTATACTGACGAGATGAAAGAACAGTCACCTCCACTGCTGCTATTGGTATTGGAGACAGAAGCAAAGAGCATAGAGTTATTTTATCCCAGAGACAGAGGGCAGCAAGGTTATTGCTACAGAGACCTTGGAAGAGGGAATAAGCAGGAAGCAAGGTAGGAGAGCTGTGCCTGGGTGAGTTTATATTCCATCTCTTTTCTGACAGAGCTGCTCAATGAAACAATAGAGGTGTTAATTTGTTCCTAATCCTTCTACATATGGTTCTTCCAGAGGTCCTGGGGAAAACAATTTACAAGAGTGAATCTCTCCAGGCTCCAGGGAAGCTTAATTGTGTCCATAAAGCTTAAATCTTGGCCTTGAGAAAGTCAATGGCAAAACTCCCATTGTCTCCAATTTTATTCAGTAATAATTTGGGCCTTGCAAGTACTAGCAGAGTACTCTCCTGCAGAGTACTAGCAGGGTACTTTCCTGCAGAGTGAGAGTAAACATTTGCCTTTGTTTCAATTCACACACTAAAGTAAATTTTCTTTCCACTTTTAAGTTTTAAGAAACTGAAGATCTCAAAACAGAAACAATAGAAGTCTTTTCTTGTGTAGAAATCATTCACCATCTCTCTCTCTCCCCCCCCCCCCGTTTTCC
>NW_009649165.1:15947-21595 GCF_000708025.1 Charadrius vociferus
TCTATTTGATTGCCTCAAGATTCAAGAGATGGGATAAACTTGATCAAATAATGCTTTTTCCAATTTTAACAATAAACCTTCAGTTAGATAGAAATTACTGTGAAATCCTTCCACTGGTGCAGGAGTTACTTGTTATGTGGCAAGGGTTTTATCCATTTATTAATGTTCACAGCAGTAAGGCTTCTTTCACTGATACGTGTTGCAGCTATTGATAGCTAAATTCACCTGGATTTGCAGTAGCTGTTAATTATGATCAAGGAAGTCACATTCACAGTGAAACATTTTTTAGCAATTTTCCTAAAAATTATGCCTTCAGTGTGATAGATGATTTGCACATGTCCTTTTTGAATGTAAGAACAGAGTTAGCTATTTAATAATAATATATTCATTGGCTTTGTCCTTCTAAGCATCAAACATCATCTATTTCCTTTGCTGTCTGCCTTTAAGTTTTCATGGATTTGCAACACAGTTCTCAAGTTCATCATCTTACGACACTTGCTCCAAATACAGGAGCCAGGATTGAGAAACACATTTGTGCCTCTCTAAAAAGACAACATAAACATGACTTATGATAAAGAACACATTTCTACTTTGTTCTGACAAATAATTTTACTCACTGAATAGAGAATCTCTACAATGAATAAGGCATTTTATGAAAACATACAATCTAGAGAGAGATTAATTTTAAGTATACTGGAAAGACATATGTATAGAAACGACATATTTGTTAATGAGATCAAAGAACACTGGCTCCTATTTAGAACTAGATCAGTTAATGCTAAACTAATTAGCATCTGGTTGTTAATGAAACTCTTATTCTAGCAATATTTGCACCATAAATTGAACTGAATTTAACAATAACGGATAATGTAGTCTAATTTACATAGGACAATAAGTCAATTACTGCAAGAATCCAATTCATTCAGATAGGTAATATATAAACAGCGTGCTTTTTGCTTAAACCAAATCAAAGAACGAACAGGTAATTACACTTATTGACTAACGAATTTGCCAAAAATGAGTAAGCCAGAAAACAGTAGTTATTTCTGTTGCTCATCTATTTTTGAGGGGAAAATACTCTAGATACACAAATTACTGAAGCTAGTGGAAAGTGTTTCTAATTCTATTAACAAATTCATTATTAAAATATTTCTTTTCAATACTAAGTTATTTCTTAGGAAACCTCATTTCTTTCAAGGATATCTGATGGTGATTTATCTTCTGTAGAATTGTATTGTATAGATTTAATGCAGTGAAAACTGCCGTACAAGAGTATTCTCTTGTAAGTATTGCTCACAGTAATCAGAGAGTATTGCTCTCCAGCATTGAGGCAAGTTATATTTTCCTATCTCATTCAGGAGGAGGCAAGATCTACCTCCTGGACAATGATCATAGTGCAAGACTATATGAACATAGCAGGTGCAGCTTCTGAAAACACAGCGTGCAAGCCACCCGTGGAAAGACAGGCAAGGCCGTACTCTGTAGTACTGCACTTTATTTACGTATAGGGGATAACATGTAACTGCCAAAACCCATATCCACAGCAGGGCACAGGTCTATTTGTACCAGCCGTGTGCCCCATAGAGCTTGTTCTATTAAAGGAACAATGGGGAGTTTGACTCAGTAAGAACAGAAAAAGAAAAAGGCTTTATGCACAGAGCTTCCCACTCCTACCCTCACCTTCCACACCTGCACACGGAAATAGCCATTCTTGTTGAGCTGCTATGAGATCCAATTTAGAGCTACATCCTTTAATCTAAAACTAAGTCTTTTGAGAGGCTGGCTTAAGGGTATGAAAAGAATACAGCATTCACTTGTAGTGGGCCTTTTTCAGCTTTCAGAATAGATTCATCCCTCGCCGCCATCCAGCTGGCCTTGTTTTGAGTGCTGCAAAATATGCTTTGAAAAATCATCTAGCACAGGCAAAAGAAAATATTTAAGCAGAACCAAGCTTTTGATTTACTATACGTGTGTCTTAAAAGTGCATATTTTTCATTTTAACGATACGTATACAGGAAGCAAGAATTGGTGTAGTGGGATGCCAAACACCTGTCACAATAAAATTTCATGCCACGAAATCATGAATAAACTATGACCCAGCACAATTACAGCATTATCAGGATGATGTTCTTCTGTCAGAAGTCAACTGAATACTACATTTTCTATAAATATTCTTTTCCAGATGGATAAAATTTGTGAGACACCCCTGCTAAAGATTTTGGCATTCACAAATACCTTAAGATTTCTTTGCTAATTTCTTCATTACCTTAATGACCTAGTTAGAGTGGCCTTAGCCAGCATGATTAACAAGCCATTATAAACCAATGTCCCATAAGATAAAAATAAGCTTAAAATTAGTTTATTTTAAACAGTACTTCTGGGTAGTGGAGTTTTCATTACTGGAACAGCTGTTACCTGGAGCAACAGTAATTTACCTTCTTCTTAATTTGATATACCAGCTGCAGCTAGTAGCAGCGTAGCATTTCTGACTTGCTGAAGCATCTATTCTTTTAGTCAACTGTGTTAGTACTGTGGACCCCTGTAGACAGTTTTGGGGCTTGTGTGAGTCCTTTATTATCAGCACCATGAAACTGACCATGGAATATGGGATTCCTTGGGATTTTTCTTTTTTAGTAAAAGCTCTAATATTTACCCTTGTAAAGATAAACCTACACAAATTCAGTCGTAAGTGTGAGATGAATGTGAAATGGAATCTGTATTTTAGAAGAGAAAACAATGGGAGAAGAGAATGGGGGAAGAGAGGGAAGCTCTCTCTTCTTTCCACAAATAAAAAATTGTTTTATTCATACGCATGAAAGAGCCTGAGAAACGCTGATTAACCTCCCCCTCAAAAAAAATCTGATACATGCCCTCTCTACTGAAGCAAGTTTGCCCTCGAAAGGCACTGTTTTCATTTTTAAGAGCAGCAAGAAACATTTTTGGAAGACAGAAAAAAATGATACAGAGTGACTCGCCAAACTTGCCCATGATCTGTGAATGTCAGGACTCTGATCAGCAGATGAAGAGGTGTTTCAGCCAGGGTGGGCTGTACAAAGCACAGCTAAGAAGAGATACATGCCTATCTATAAAGAGGTTATAAAAGAGTGGTTACATATCTCAGCTGGAGGTTATTTCTGCCCATGGCTGCAGTGCAGCATTCTAACATACATCCCTCTTCAGCACAGCAACACAGATGCACCAGAACCACTGAGAGAAGGTTGTAAGGTGCTTCCAGGTGACTTCCCAAAAGTGCAAATAAGCCTCTGTTCTCCCAGTATTACTGGCTATGTTTTGTGGGCTGATCCTGCTCCTACACCCACCTTTCGCCCGCAGGAGAAGTATGAGTCGTGCTACACCAGGGCAGCAGATACACGCTCTTTCACTGCTTCGTCCACAATAACTCCTACATTTCCTTGCTGAGCAGTACTGCCTGCTGCGAAAAGGATGGAAAAGCACTTTTCCCTGTGGACAGGCAAAGTAATAAACTAGTCACGACAACAGCAAATTAGCAGCGCATATCTGTACTGTGGGGTGTATATAGTATTTGAGTAGCAACACACTGTCAAAGTCCTGGAGGTATTATGGACTTTGACACAGGGAAGTTAATGATCTTCAGGTTCTGCAAACCCACATTCATATAAGAGCTACAGATGATAACTGTACATCAATTTAAAGAGGACATTATCAACCCTACTTAAAGGAAGGGAAACAGACAAAGAAATAATAGGGTACGCAGTACCTCAATGGCACAATTTGTAAACAGAACTCAGTGAAAATGTAGTAACTTTAATGGCAGTACTCTGTCTTTTAGCTGCCTTCCAGCACCATAGCAGCCCTAGGTGAGCATTAAGTTTGCTTGCCATTCAATCCACAGAACCCCGAACAAAGATCAGAGGAGTGAAGCAGAATAATCTTTCTTCAACTGCAGCTGGGAACACCTAAGAAATGATCAACCCCAGTAACTCCACCTGATTCTGAAGAAAAGCAGAGATGATGATCTCGACAGAGAACACCAACCAAAGCAAACTTGTCCTCCTTCCACATGAAACTGGGCTAGCTCAATGAAAGCTTACGGATGAAAACACTAAAGGTCAAGACAGTGGAACCAGAGAGCCTATGAAAAGAAGATTTGCATCATTTATCAGCACAAAAATAAATAAGCAAATGAAGTTTCCCCAGCTGGTTTTACACTCACAAACATACACCCACATATTTTCCATATGCCTGTTTTACTGTAGGTCTTTTCCTGGTGAGAGATGGAAGGGAAAAAAGAAAAAAGAGAAAAGAAGAAAAAAAAAAGAATATGATCAAACATGTGTAAATCATATGCATTACTAATGGATGTTGCAAAACAGCTAGCAAATGTTTCCAAAAGAAAGGGCAAATGAATTTTACATAGCCAAGTATTTTAAAAATACGCATTTTATGAGAATCTTAAAGGAAAAAACAGATGGCATTTTAGACTGAGTTCTACATACAAGATTTCTCTATCACAGAACGTGAATAATGTATGTATCCTTTCTCATCTCTTTCACATATAAAGTTTTGAAATATTAATTTTTGTAGTTTAGAAAAAATGACAATGAATATTTTCATGAGCACGTATTCAGGAGAAAGCACTGGCCTTCACAGCAACAAATATATTGTGAAGAGTAAAAAACAATATTTAGAAAATTGCTTCTTTTCTTCATAATTCCATTTACCCTTTTTTCACACCAAAATTTTTCTCTTTAAAAATTCATTTTTGAGTTGGACTATTCTAATTTTCTTTCCAGTAAAAAAAAAAAAGTAACTAGACTTCATGTTATCTTTCATTATTGCAGTGAAAAAAGCTATTTAAATCGAACATATCTCCTAAACCAAATACATCAACAAATAATTTGCCATTTCTCTATCATGATTCTTATGATTTTGCATTGCCTGTTTCATGTTTTGTCTTATCAATTAATTAGGATTAATGACTTCAACATAAATTTCATCTGTCTCATCATTTGTATTGTTCTTTGTATGTTTTTTCACATTGCAAAAAGTAATAGCTGAGCATGTTCTAACACAAATAAGACAGAGAGTTAACAAAAAAAGAAGGCATATTGGCAAATGCAACTTTTGCTAAGGGTTTATTTTGTACTTGTAGTCCACCTGTAGATCTCACATGCAAGTCACAGACATTTTTGTAAATACGTACATGTATAGATACATACACACACATATAAATACACTAGAATCTATGAATATAATTTCGGATTCAACAGCAGGATAGACGCATGAGTAACCAATGGAAGTTTTTGCTCAGGCACCTCTCTTGCCTCTGTACCTTGGAAGCTCATTTCTTCTAACTCAATACCCCGTCTTTGCTCTGATTTTGTGCAAACCATGTAAAAACTTATTTTCTAGTACCTAGACTTTTCAAGGATTGTAGACTATGAGAGGTGTACATTACAAGCATGAAAATATGACATGTTTATGCATATGAATTGTATAAATATAAATCCTTATGTAAGTATCAGAAAGAGCTACTCCAAAACTGACCCCATACTCTCCTACTTTATCCTACTCTTCTGCATAACTTCTTCCTCGCCTTTGGACATTTGACTGTAAAAATCACTTCTGCTTAGCAGCTCTTCTTAAAAGGATTGGAAAATTTAACT
>NW_009649165.1:21613-143098 GCF_000708025.1 Charadrius vociferus
CCTAGCCTTGGGTAGTTTCTCCATATCTATTTTTTATTAGACATGGGATGTACCAATGTCAGCAAGTAATGTGAACCAGTAAGAGTGGACCTGTAGAACAGAGCAGCTGAGAAATGATGCCCACAATAAATGCACCTCAGGATTTTTTTGCTGCGGACAAAATTTCCTCTGGTTCAATGGACTAAGTGCCCAATTCATGTTGTGAATCCTCTTGACTTATTTTTGTCCAGAAGTGATCTATTTTGTACCCTTCAAGACCTCTCCTGATGTGAACAGAAGTACAGTAAATCTGAATGATCAAGAGATTTGCCTCAAAAGTACATTTTAGATCAGAATGAAAACACTTACAGAGATTCACCAGCTATCAGGTAACGCACAAATTCCATGATTCTGAAACACAGTCAAGACTTCATTATTTAAGAAGGATAATATCCACTTCTTTATTTTGAAAGAATCAAAAAGAATTTTTAGGAAAGGTCCAATTTATTTTTTGGACGCAGGTCAAAATGGACGTGGCTTTAGTTTATGTTTATATTATATTGCAAACAAAGGCGATTTCTCTTGAAGTAAAGATATACATCTCTCATCAGCTGGTTATAAAATTAGTGGTAGCATAATGTGAACTGGAATTTAACAGGAAAAAAAGAAAATTTACTTTACAATCCCTGAATCTGAAGACCAATTTTCTAAAAAGGATTTGTGTTAAATAAAGTCTGTCAAAATGTGTGGGTTATTGGCAGCATCTAGACAAATGTCACCATTATCTTTCTTTGTAGGTATTGTTTTAGGCCCTTGTTCATCTTATCCTTTAGTTTATAACAGCCATGAATATTAAGACTATAAATGACTTTCAGCTATTTAAATAAACAATCATAGTACAATGCCAACGGCTTTGCAAAGGCCTTGCATAATTTTACCTATATTTATCTTTATAACTTACTTTTTCTCCTGCAGTTTGAGCTACATCACTGGAGATAAACTACTGAAGAAAATAACTTCTGCGTATTTATCTAAGGCATAGTTTACCAACTGTCCATCATTAACAAACACAGAAAGAGCTCACACACACAGAATAAAAGAATTTTTGGTTCCCATCTTGTGAATATTGGGCAGAGGGGTTGCAGGCCTTTTTTCCCCCAAAATAATATAATATTTTTTATTTTCCTCAATAATGCAAAGTTACCTGTATAATGCATAAAATGTGATCAAATTCAGTACACATTTCTTATTATCTTGTATAGCCTATAGGAAAAGTCATTCCAATAGGCTAATTACTTATACCATTATTTTTTACAAGTTTTTAACTACTGATACTTGGAGATAATTAAAGAAAATGAGCAGCCTGTCAGAATTATTTAATACACAGAGGAAGCCATTACTTCAGAATCAGTCTCTGGGGCTGCGCTCCCCAAAGAAACATGTTAACAATCTTTTCCAAGAAATGCATGTGAAGAAGCATAAAGCGTAATGCAGAAAGATTATTATGAGTTTAACACCACAATACTTTTGATTGCCTGTTTTCTCTGTTATTTTAATAATTTTGTCATCTAGCCTGATGATCCATAAATACAGCAGGCTAGTGAGGATTTGACAGCATTGCCCTTTTCTTCCCTTCCCTCTTTTCCTTGAGCTTACTTCACCTTGCAGTTACAAATTTGACATTATTAACATCAAGAATAGGACTGGACTTGGAAGCCAACTATTTAATCTAAAGAGCATTGCAGTGGCTGGTCATAGAGAAATTTAATCCGTAGTCCTTTATTTCATTTCTGGGTAGGCAGGGCTGCCCAGCTCTCTCAGTTACTATGTTGTTCAGCATAGACAGAACTCTCTACTTATTGATTCAGACAATATCAAACTGTAGACCATTATTTATATAAAAAAACCCACATGTGAAAATAGAAAAAAAAATCAGACTTTCTAGTCTCCAGGGTTTCATTATAATTTTGATTATATAATTTTGATAATTACTCTGACAAGTAATTCAGTCTTTTCTGTGCTTTCCTGTGCTTCAACTCCCTACTTATGGAACAGAACTAATCCTTTCTTGCCTCACAGAGCCACTGCAAGGATAATCATTGCAATGTTCAGACGCCTTAGTGATAAGGCCCATAAAAGCACCTCTCTGAATCGCAGTACTTTATAGAGATGGTAATTAGTGTAGAGGACAGAACAAGTCGTTTTGTGTAGGATCAATTAAAATTTCTAAACAACAAAAAAAGGTTCCTCCAAAACAAAACAATAGGTTACACATTAATTTATTTTTTAATTGACAATATATCTAATTTTACTACCATGCGTAATAAAATTATGCTAGAGTTGCTACCAGGCTCATCTGGCAGGATATTACACTCAGCTTGCTGGAGAAGGAATGATGTAGTAAGTGCAATTCAGAACCAGGCCTTACAATAGCTTTCAGACATGGCAAATGAAGCATTGCAATGAAAATGTCAAAATGGTAAATAAAGTCAACCAATCTTGTTTGTATCCCACATGATAGAAGAATTTATTTTTGGTTCTATGTTTTGCTATACAAAAAAAAGGTAGAGATATTGTTTCTAACACAGGTAACAAGTGTGTTATTGTCCCTTAACTTTTTGATAATACCAAATTAGTCTATCAGCATAGAAATTACTCAAAAGGAGTAAATATGATACCTTTTTAAAGTGTCACAGTAACCTATACCTTTACTGAAACTCTTAATAAAACTGGTCCGTGATTCAAGTTTTCAGTGTCTTTATTACAGTTCTTAAACTGCACAAATGTTATCTGCCAGAATAAATTAGGCTTATGTGGGAATCTCCTGATTTCACAAACACTCATTGATTTTTTTTCTCGGACTCTACTACTGTAATCAATTAGGGTTAAACTAGAAGCAGTTACCTGCTGTTGGGCCGATACAGCTGGATTTGACAAGCAGGAGATAGTAAGTGGCTTATATGATAGTGCTGAAAAAGTGCTCAAAGATTCTAGAAGATACACATTGCACTAATAAATTCAATGAGATTTTTTTTCTTGGCTTGCTCTTTGACAGTTTATGCTTAACTTCTCACAATCAGAAAAAAAAAAAACCCACATTGTCAGAGCAACTAGATTGCTCCTCACCACTTTTTATATTGCATCCTTAAATCACATAAGCCATAATACATAAATGCCTACGGGATGATGTTTTTTGACACAATGACTTTTGTTAGCTAACTAAATCTGTATTTTTGATGCACCAAAGAAAATGTATTTTGTTTCTCTTTTATGAAATACTAAAAAACTGTACTCTTTTCAACAGGATAATTCTATATGAACACCAAGATACAAGAAAAAAAAACACTCATGATCAGCTGTGATCAACAGCTTATTCAGACATCACTGCTGAAAAGCAACGACACCAGAAAAAACTGAACGGAACAACCTCTGCTGAATGACAGTGTCATCGCCAGGGACTGTGGTTTACTTATTGCCAGCATCACAGGGAGAAAAGGTTTTGCTAATTAAAACACATTTATTGACATTATCCTCTAAGATACTGGAACAGAAAGTTCTCTCTCATCTTGCTTCACCTTAAGCTTCTTTAAAGGGCAAGTGGAACTGAACACCAGAAAACCAGTTTCAAAAACCCAGAGAAGTAAAGAAAAATCAAAAGGCTGGTGTATGCACTCCTGACAGGCCTAAATTCTTATTCAACCCACACACAAAACACCTACTCTCTTTCAATTTATGTGGTATTTAATTTGTATATAAAGACTGTATGCAAACATATAAAGAACTCTGAAGGTTTTTTGAATTTGCAAGATAAACAAGGACTTCTTCCACAGAAATAAAGCAGAAAGTGTAACAAAAGGTCCCTTTCATTTACTTTTTGCTTTTCAGCTTATCAGGCAATCAGACTAGCATGACATGATTTCAACTCTTACCCACTTAAACACGTCATTTTATTTTCATGAAGCAGATTGCAAAGTATGATTTGAATGACCTATTGCATTTTCTAAGAATAGTGTAAGATTCATATAAAAAGATAAAAATATCACAGCAAGAAGACATTATGGGAATATTTGTGCTTCGTATTTGTGCTTCATATCTGTGTTTTGCAGCCATGTTTGAGTTTGGGCTTGCGTGCAGGTAGCACTGCAGTTCGAGGGTTTTCACATTTGTGTTACATGTAGATGACGAGCTTGCTTGGGAGGCTTCATTGTGCCTGACCGAGTCCCGTGGCCTGAGCACAGATTTGAGCTGGTTCCTTCTCACCTGAAGGCAGACAGAGAATCGCACAGGCAGCATGGAAAACTGGGTGCTCGGGCTGCAGCGCAAGCTCAGTCCCTCACACACCCCCCACAGCGTAGGTGTGCACCGCGTAGGCCCGCTTTAGAGTTAAGGGATCTTCTGAGGGGCATGTAGGGGGCCTGAGCAGGCTCGGCTGTTTTTAAGGACCTTTTAAAGGAATATCCTGTGCCAGCTATGTGGAATAGAAAACTAATTAAACGGTGTGGAATGGTAGGTAGTGAGAGAGCTCGCAAGGCATGAATATTTGCAACAATATCACAAAACTCTTGCTACCGGGACATTTTTCTCAACATCACATTAGAATGCTCATCTGTTCGACTGTCTTAAAGCTTTCTAAAGTAATATTATCACTAATATAGCCACATTCAGTAAAGAATTAGTACATTGCTACATAAAGTACTGCAAACATTTGCATTTTACATATAAGGAGTAATGTTTATATTTTCACTAGGTAAAATAATATTTAAGTAAATATATTTTTCTATTTAGAACTGACTTGTTCTTTGATCATATTCCTGCCTATCAAACTGTTCAAATGACTTTCAACAAAGTTAAATGAGGCACTGCTGGGGACAAGACTAAAACAAACACTTCTCATTTAAGACCTTTCATTTACATTTTTTCCTAGGTGGAGGAGAATGTCTGTTATTACCAATGATGCCCACAGAAGAATGGTGTGCTGTGCTGTGTGCAGGTGGCCTCCAACCCAGAACTCTGTCTCTGGCAAAGGCCAAAAATGGATACCAGGAGAAAAGCATAAGGTTAGAGAAAGCACAGTTCACCACATAATTTCCAAGCCTCCGGTAATTTGTGGAGACGTTAGTGGTGACTCTGTAGTTATTAGCCTTCAGCAGACTGATTTTTCATGAACTTCTTCACGCTCTTCTCACACACATGAAAAATTCTAATATCCACAGCAGCCTATGGCAGGGAGCTAACTGGTTTTGGATTTATACATTTTGTGAAGAACCACTTTCTTTTCTTTGCTCTGAATGTGCCACCTGTTGTTTTCATTTCATGGCCCCTCTTGCACTGGTGAAGGAGGGATATCTCCCCTTTTAGCCTCACCACTCTGTTTTATATGTTATGAAGACCTATCATATCTCCTCTTTGTCTCTTTTCCAGGCTAAGGAATCCCATCTTACTCAATTATTCCCTACCAAGAACTTAGTCCAAAGGTACTGATTCCCTTTGTACACTTCTCTGTACTTTTCCCAGGTCTGTGGGACACATGTCCTCATTTGAGACCAGAGATAAATAATTCACATGATGCTGAAGATATAGGCTCACCAGAAATTCAGATACAAAGCTGTATTAATGACGTTTATTTTCTTCTGCTGCTGCTAAGCATTTTTAACATCCCATTTGCTTTTTTGGCATTTACCGCCTACTAAGTAAATGTGCGTACAACTATTATAAAACAAGATCTCATTTGAGCGAGATTATAGCTGCCTCAGAGCACAACATTTTATTAATGAAGTTAGAATTATTCCCTCCTCCCCCCAGTACGTACCACTTTATACAAACTGGTGTCTGTTATTTTAATCCTGTTTCGTAACGTCCTTTTCCCATTCTTCCCATTCAGCCTGTGCCTTTACTAACTCAAATAGCTTAACATGAACAGCAAACCCTGTCACCTGGGTACAACAATATAGGCCCCAGCCTAAATCCTTACTGATACTGAAGATAGCACAAGAGTGTCCAGGATGAAACACAGGAATATGTTTTTTCAGTGATCATTTAAATATTTTCATGACAGCAGGAGTGAATAATGCATCTGCTAGTGAAAATCTATTTTTTTAGTAAACAGTAGCAAGGTCATAATGGCAGTAGTTCAACAGCATCAATAATAACGCTAGCTTACATGTTCAAGGGCTGACAATTAAAATAAATACAATGTACACAAGAAAATAATCTCTGTAATTAAACTGGTGCTAGAAGACAGGAGTTTTTTTCCAAGCTCGACTTTGCTCTCTACACACACTTTTTTCTCTTGTAAATACAAGAACAACTACCGCACACAGCTGTTTAGACAAAACCCATTGTACTTCTGAAGCATTTTTTGACTAGTTAAACTAACAATGCCATGGCCCAATTCATAACATTCTGTCTACCGTCACTGGAACCAATAATTCCAGAATACAATGAAGTACAGCTATGTGGGTGAACCTAGAGGAAGAAAAATGTCATTGTTTAACTAGTTGATGGAAAATGTTAGTGCAGTGAGAGAACAGCTTGCATACTGCAATGTCATGTACAGGGCATCCTTTGCAGTCCCTCTTTCCTTCTGCAGTGACAGGTGTCCCACCATGCTCTAAAAGGACTGAGATCTTGACTGCCACCATTAATGTCTATCTTTGCCTTTATTGCTACAATTTCTGAATTTGTATAAAACTGCTCTCTTTCACCATCTTACTTTTTGAGTATTTATTTAAATCTTATTTCATCTATTCTATTTTAACCTGGTTTTCTCCTACCCTTTTTATATTTTGTTGTGCAGCAAGTATCAATGGGGTGGGTTTTTTTCTGATGTGTATTTATGAAACAAAAACATATACGGAATAAAATTAAATTTAAGCTAGTAATTAGCAATTAAAACTATATTTGGTTTACTTTCAGCCTGTGTCAATGCTGGTGGACATTTTCTTCATTCATTATTATATCTTCCAGCTTTTCTCCTGCATTTTTCACCTTTCCTGAGATATCAGCCCCCAGGCTGGGTGGGGAAGGGAAATGCCATCCAGCAGTGTCAATTTAAGCACCCTTCTCCCTACTCATCCTCTCTTGTCTGTTTAGCACTATAATATATGTATCACTGCCCTGTACTGTTCGTAGTACACATGCTTCTGACACCACACAGTGAATAATACCAAGGAATTTATCAGAGTTTTAAAATAGTCCTGCCAAAAAAAAAAAAAAAGGGGCAATTTTAAACCAGATTGTTCTTATGGTTAAGTTCATCTTCTGCCCTTAGAAACAGCAAAATCTCTGGTTTGTAAATGGCTGTACAACATTATGGGATTATTTGTAATTTTATAACTTATATTTAGATTGAGTAAATGTTTAGGAACAAGTGGCAACTGAGACAGAACTATGCAAGAGTGTTCCTGTAACAAAAATATTTTCCACTGCTGGGATACCTGAATAATATTTGTTTATTTTTATGTAATATTCTTTCCTCAGTTTCAGTCTTGCCACATTTCACTTTTCTTCTTTTTTAAGACCTTTTTTGACTTTTCATTCATGTTGATTTTTTTTCCAGTTTTTTTTCCAGGTGGATAAAATGTAACCTAATCTCTTTTACATATAAATTACCTTTTAGCAAATACAAGGATCATTTATGAAAGCAGTTCCTTCCATTAGACTTCCACCAACATACGTGGAAAATGTAAGCAAGCTTTTGGGTACACAGGGCAAAATTCAAACCATAACAGAAACTGCAGAGTCTAAACTTAACTATAAGTTGGTTTCATTGTTCAGTATTTACTTGGATATGTAACAGACCCTCTGTAAGAAGTAAAGCAACTGTAGCTTTTGCAGCAGAGTGGATGTCAGGTACAGGGAGACAGAAAGAAGGATTAGAGGATGGTTATCTCTAGAGGGAGAAAAGAGACAGGTCATTTACAGCCTGTGGGACATGGAGGTGGCTGAGGGAGAGGGAAACGGGACGTGCCATAAAACCAATACCTGCTCTGAGTTCATTGCTTTCTCTATCAGATAGAGTTACAAACTGTGGTTTGATATGTTCAGAAGCACAGAGGTTTTCGCAGCTTAGGACATCTGCTGTGAAAAGACTCTCAGGGCCCTGAATCGCAAACCGTGCTGGATGTAACTGCAGCACCTGAAAAGTCTGCAAGTCCTAATTATCTTCATTTCTGTTTATAACTTATATACAAGGATGTTAACTGCAATAGCTGAAAAAACCAATGAATTTAAATGATATAAATATTCACATTTTAACATATTTTTTAAAAAAGTGGAATTAAAAAAAATAAATTTCAATTTCTGAAGGTTGCTGTTCTAATTTTTTTTTATGATCTAATGTTTCTCTAGTTATAAATTCAGTTTTGAGTTGCTGACATACATAATACATGCCTGTCTCTGATCTCAGCATTGGAAACACTATGTCCATGGCTGCCAGGTGAATCAGCAATTCTCAGTCAAACTACAGATTTAGATTAAAGAAATTTAAAATTTTCAAGTTCACTTTGATTAAAAGAGAGACTATGTTTTGGTTTGTCCATCTTCTCAAACCCACCAAAATACTTTGTAAATCTTTTTTTAAACTATTCTTTCACATACTTCCAGGTTCAAATGATCTTCCTGTCCAGATGAAGCCATTTATACAAAAACATTCAAAACAAAACTGTGACAGATATAAGGCTTTTCCTTAGCAGTTTAATTTCTACATCATCATTTGTATCTCTCCATCTGTGTTGACAACAAACTTCAGACACATGCTAGCACCATTAGCACTATCCATTCAGCTGACTTCAGAGGTCTTGTGAGAGCTGGTGACTTCATACTAACAGGACCAGCTCTGCAGGCTTTGTCTCCTACGCTGATCTCTGAATTCTTGGCCAATGCAGCCTGCTGAGTTTTAGTTTTAACTATTTTTATTTGTAACCTCCTTAGCAGTCCAGAACAAAGACCACAACCTTTTACTATCTCTAAAATGTGATTTACAGCTCAAGAAGTTGATCCTTCCTTTTTATTTTGATCTCTCTTACTCCCAAACTCAGTCTTTCTCCTCTCTCATACAATTAATGAAAACATAGTTCTCATCTTTGTTTCATCTCCAAATACCTCATATAATTTTCATGAATGCAAGGACCACAAGCAAAAGGTGTTGCTTCTATCAGTATTTTGCTTTGAATTTTCCAACTATGAGCTAAGTAAATCAATAAATAAGTGAAGCCACTAGGTTGATGAGAAATCTTCTGTTGTAAGTTGCTCATTTCTACCACGCGTGACAATAAAACTAGGTCTTTATACATCTTGTAAAAAGATAAGCTTGCAAAAGTAAACATGAAATGCAAGTCCGACTTGCTCATGGGAGTTTTGCATTTCCATGGTTCTACTTCCTTCTTGCACTTCCACGTGCAACTGTCTAAATTGCTTTATGCAATATACAGGATGTAAAGCTTTTAAAGTCATCACTTTTTTTCACCAGCCAGACATAAGTGAGAGAGACAAAGGTCTCAGATCAACACAGCAAGATGAGAAGTCTGGAGTGCTGCTCCCCATACTGATTCCTCTTACACTTTTTTTACTGTTTCATTTCTCCTCATCAATTTTCTTATCTGTAATAAATTGTGACAATGCTTTTACTTGAAAATATGCATGGTATAAACTCAGTCAGTCAGTTTAGTAAGCCAGGCTAACATGATCACATCTGATCATGATTTAATTTATCATCTAAGGACCACTGAGGCCCAACAAGAATTTCACTGTGATGTCTGCAGAGGTGGGTATATGAATTCCTGTGAGTTAATGAACAATCTCATTCTTATAAATACTATTTGGAAGATCTTTCATATTAAAATCATCCAGAAACGAGTAACTGTGATGTCCTCCATCATGGGAGTCGTTTAACACATTACTAGCAGTGGTCCCTGCAACTACTCTCATCTCCTTGAAGATGGCACTGTGCCAGTGTCTTTTGGAAATGATATACAGGTCTCTTTCTAGTATTGCTACTTCAGTTGTGGGTATTGTTATTTCAGTTGTGGGCATAGAACATCATAAGCTAGGAAAAACCCTTATGACATCTTTAAATGAAATATTATTGTGACCCTTTTAGCAGAAATCTAGCAGAAATATTTTTTTTTTTTTTAAAAAATCAGGTTAATCGGGACACAGTAGAGAACAGACAAGCTTTTTTTTTCTTCAAAGGACAGTAGCTTTCAAATTCACTGCATGTATTTCTTTTCCTTTAAGTTTATATTTTGTTTCAAGTTAACTCAGTATTTGTGAATAACACCAAAATGATAGCCACAGCACTATAAACTTATTTGTCTGAGAACAGATTCTGCACGAGCAGTGCAAAATTTCCTTCACAGACTGCCCAGTGATCCAGACACTCACCTGAGAGGGAAAATAACTGTAAAATCTGGGTGTGCATTCAGAAAGAGGTGTTGATTTGAGTTTGATGGAAGATGGTCAACATTAATTTAATTATATTAAAAGCTATCCACTGTAAAATGTATAAATGAGTTCTATGCTCATATTTCAGATGCAGAAGATAAATTATTAGGTTTCAGAAAAGCACTCTGTTCTGGTCACAGATATAGAGCTCTGCTTCCTCCAAATCAGCACTGTTTCTACCTTGATATATGGTGAAACCTCTCCAGATGATGAGGCTTTCTCAGGACTGAGTCAGATGAAAAATACCATATTGTTACATGCACTCTCTACTGCCATAGGCCAGTTGTGACTATTATATTTTTCGGCTGGTCGGGATGATAACAACAAAAAAATCTATAGTACTTTGTACACGGGCACGTATAACGTAATGGAGGTTTAAAGAACAAAATGTTGCAAAACATATAGCTTATTCATTAGCAAGATAATATCTGGCAAGCTGAGAGTATTTCGTAGTTATACAATAGAAAAGAGTAGAAAAATGGCCATTATCTCAGAGACGACTTTGCAGTCGTTTCCTATGAACCCAGTCTGCGTTTAGTACAAGTTGCCACATACCTGTCTATGCAAGCTTGAGGACTGGCAGCAAAAGCCCTTACTAAAAGCAACTGTGCAGGTGTACAACATAAAAAAAGATGTAATGCATTTACACGCTAGGAACGCAAAAACACGCCTGGATAAATGGAAGCATGATACATGTATAACAACTAAAAAACTTTTGTTTGCATTATCTTGATAATGAAGAACCTATAGTGTTCTCATCTGTTTTGTTCTCTTGAACTCTCATTTTATTATGCTGCCTGTGCATGTCACTATTGAAACAGAACAATAAAGAAAGTTTTATAATGTTCTGGCAGGGTTGCACGCCCTTGAGGTACCCCTGTGTAAGGGCAATTAAAACTGGTGCCTTGTTAGTGGTTATAAACTGCGCTGGGACACGGCCTTGCTTGAGGATCTCATACTCTGATGATTTCTATCACCATTCAGTGAGGACTTAGCTTTGGCACAAATAAAGAATCAGGAACTTTTTTTATCTTAATCCACACGTGCTGTTTTGCATGGCCTTCTGGAGCTTCACAGTACCAGGAGAACACACAAAACACAGCAAAGTAAGTACACGAGCAAGCCTTATTTTACAGCAAGCCTTCCAGCATCCCTTCAGTTTTCATGGGTCACATGGAAACACCACATTCCAATTTTGCTTTTTAGCCTAGGTCTGCTTACATGGATCTCTACCAAAGGGGGCTATCTTTTGTTTGGTAATTTGATGGATTTTTATGGCTCTTGCATATTATGCAAGCAGAGGATTTCCAAACTTTCACGTAATATTCAGGTTAAATGGCTTTTAATGTGTCAACATGAAGCACTGTTTCAAGGTCTCTAACTGTGAGCTAGACTAATCCTCATCAGTTTCTAAAATATATTTTGATTTGCAACCTGACACTTCTTGAGATCATCTTCTAAAAACAGACATAAAAACAATTAAGTGCGTTGGCCGATAACAGCTGACATTATCCCTGTAAATCTGTGTTCTGTTACAGGTGGCTTCCAAAATTAACTAGTCATCCCTACCTGTTTAGTGAAATTGTCATCTGATTTAATAGACACATTAAACTCCTATTTATAAATTACTGTGACATTATTAGTGCAGCAGTTCTATAATAGGTAATATAAAAGCCAATGCACATGTCACTTTATTGTGTCTGGCTATGATGGCTGGAAGAAGATAAAATCTGTGTGATTTCAGGTCACATGAAATATCCTGCACTTTATCACATACTTAATATCACTTTAAAATATAGCACAGTAGTATTATAAAAATAATTACTTTGAAAATAAATGATTTTGGAATAAAGCTAAATTATGGTAAATATAAACCAAATTATTTCTGCTATTAATCAAGAGCTCAATTGTGTTTCATACCTTAAACATTTTCCTGTGACTTAAAAAAATTACATAAGATCTAAAGATACTGATTAGCCACTGTTGAGTGTATTTCAGTGTGTTGACAATTTATATTAAGCATGACTTTCACTATCTGGATTTAAAAACACAATTTCTCTAAAGAACTTTTCCCATTCAGTGCACTACCTTCTTTGAGAGTTTTGTGGAAAATAAGGGGAAAACACATCTCCATCTTGCTTCTTAGCTGTGGTTTTCTTTGGGTTTTTTTGTTTTGTTTTGTTGTTTGGTTTTTGGTTTTTTTTCAAGAGGTTAGGCAAAGAAGACATGCAAAAAACTGGCAGGTTCTTTTTTCACGTACAGTGAAGCAAATAGTTAATATAGATAAAATAAGTGATAATAAACATTGAAAGCATGCTTAGCAGGTAATACACATTGCTGAAAAAAATTATAATCTGGAATGAATCGCATTATTCTGGAAACAGATTTTTGGACGTAATATTACTGATGTACTAATTAAACATCCTAATTTATTTTGTGTTTCACCACCAAGATCATTCCATATTTTATTTTATTTACTGAGTAACAGTGTTATAAGTTATTCTGTCATGAAACATCACTATTGCTTGTGCTACACTGCAACTAGATCTTTCCTCATATTTGAAAAGTGTCTTTTCTGCAACTTGTAACGGTTCAAAGAAGTCTTAAGGGTTAAAAGCATGCCACGTAAATCTGTGATGTGATAAATGTTACACTTAATGAAAATATCCCATTAGTTCTGAAGTTGCTTGTAAGCTCAAATTCAAATCTATCGATAATAGCTTATTTTGTGCAAAATTAATATAAATTTGGCAGCTTAGAACTGACCCTAAATGACTACCCAGACTATCTTACAGAAAGGAGTAAAGACTAATGAATTACAGTGGTGCAGCAACATCTCTGTCTTCTGAGGTAAAAATAACAGTAAACACAATGCCTGTGCTACAGCATCGAATGTGATTAGAGTCCTTGTTTGCATTTTTAACAAGTGGCTAGAACAAATGTGTTTTTTGTAGAAAGTGTCGTTTGTATCAATGTGACATCATAAAGATGCAATTTTTCATTATGTGATCACCCTCTCTTCAGACTGTAAAACAAACTCATTTAGTATCTTTGTGATATAAACATACTGCTTTGTAAATTGTTTTGACCAATGTGTTTTAGTGCTTATCACTAATGCCTATATGTGTAATATGCAAGTACATTTTAGCATTCAAATCATCTAGTGAACTGCATGTAGTCTTCTTCTGTTTTATTTATACATCCTTTATTCAGAATAGTTTCCTGGAAGGGTAGGAGGGAAAAATAATTTTCTCTGAATTTTGTTTATATTTAGAAGAAAAACCCCACACATTCCCAGCTTTTACATTAAAAAAAAAAAAAAAAAAAAAGTTAAAACATGGTATTAGAGTAAAAATTGAAGCACGATGCCTCATTTTTATGGTAGGTGAATTTGAACCTTACTGTCTAGGGAAGTGACATTTGGGGACCCAGGAAATGAATACCTGACCTCTTATTTTCATTGAGTAAGGGCCTTTACTTAAACAGAAAATCATACATAGCATGCAATTATATACTGTACTACTGATTTTTTCAAGTCTTTTTTTCAGTGCTCCTTTCTGAAAACTCTATTATCTAAATTCACTCCCCACACCCTTCGAACAGTTGGCTATCAAACTACTCATGCCCTGTTACAGAAATGGTGGTCATATAATGAGGGAGAGAATAGCATAAATTCTCTGCATGTCTGAATGTGCACGTCTGCCCACAGAGTATAAAAGCTGTAATGCAAGAGTTTGAATTATGAAGCAATAAAACATATTAGAAATACTTGAAAACAATCTGAACAATCAGAAATAAAAGCAAATGATAGAGAGGCATAAGATAGCAGAGCAGAAAGCAGATATCTTTGTTAGCTGAAAACTGGCTTGTAGTAACCATACTGATCACAGAGACAACTATGCATTCTGGGCTGGAGACTTCTGATTTAAGTCTTGTCTCCGATATCAGTCTGACATTCATTGCTAAAAATCAAGTATGCTATTACAGTGGATTCAATTAAAGTTAGTTGTGCACCACAAACTTATTTCAGAACTCTTCTTTCTTTTGTTTTATTCCAAAATCAAGGATAAGGAAATAAGACAAACATACAAAGGTAGAAAGTAAATGTTATAAAGTTGTGCACTAAAAATAATAATAACATCTATAGTGGCTGTATGAGAGGCTGAATGGTGAAGGTGATGACCAGAGGGAACTACTCTCAGTTGAAGATTTTCCCCACCAGAAGCAGGTACACATTTATAGCCCATTTTACCATTTGTCTGCGTCATTTCAACTTTTAAAGAAAGAGTAAAAAATTACCTTTCCCACATACTGAGGTTCGGAGCCCATGTACTCCTCCAGCACAAAAAATTGATTCCACACCCAGCCTCGTTTGACACGCTGGGCAGATGACCTCCTCCCTGGCACTGGGACAACATTTTCTCTTGGCTCAGCTTCTACAGTCTGTTGCGGTTGTGGATGCAGTGGCGTTAGGAGACCTCCATCAAACAGGACCCAGAGAAGCAGGGATAAGCAGTTCCTTGTAAGCATTGGCAATGGCTTCCCCACAGCAAGTAATAAAAACTCCAGCACTTAATGCAGAGCAGAGGAATCCAGGTTTGAGGTGTCTGTGGCCTCCACCACTTAGCTTCTGATTTTATTGCGGAAATGCTAATGCAGGCATTAATCCTTCCGATGACAAGGCTTTTGCCGCATTAAATTCCATCTAAAGGGACCTATAAAAGAGATTTACATGGCAACATCAAATTACATAAAATTACATTGAAGCGTTCATCAAAATTCTCTCACCTAGTTAGTTTCTAGAGACAGAGAAAAAGATTAGGAATCACAGTTTTAAAAGTGCTATTTTGATTATAGCAGTGAGCTGCTCTAGAACATTGTACAGTTATTACAGGAATGGCTCATTCCTTATCGGTTTAGCACGACTGTTGCGTTTTGCTGAGGGCAGGCCTGTAGCCTTTGCTTTATGACCCAGTTATCAGACAAAACTGTTATGCATCAGTGATGTCAAAAATATTTACTTCATATTTACATAGAAAATATTGGGGAAGAGAATGAAGACTTTGTGGTCATAAATTCTAAAGCTCTTTGAACTTGAATAAGATATAAAGGACCTTAAAATAATATACATCATCCCTTTCTGTCTCTGGTTGGACTTGGACAAAGTTTATACTAAACTTTGGACTCCGGAAAATAGATCTGTATGAATTCCATGGGAAATAAAAAAATGGGAAATAGTGCCCATACAGCTAAATACCACAAAGCTGCCAACACTCAATATGAAGTCTATGATTGGCACTCACAACAAGCCTTGTATCAAAATGATAGCTGTGTTGATCTTCAGAACTACTGTAAAGTATAATAAAAAATGCATTCCTGATATATGGAGAAAATGATAGAACTACAGTCAGCGTAGAAAATGAAACAACACAGAAGCCAGTAAGATAAGGCAGTGATACTCATTTATACTGACAAATGCCAGGTACACAGATTAAAAATAAATCAGTGCTAACTAACTACAGGGCTGAGACAGAACTATCACATCAAGGTGACAATTAAAACTGTGGTGATCCTTGTAGCAGCCAAATGCCATCAGCAAAGAAGGGAAAAAAAACCCCAACAACAAAACCAAAACCTGAAGGAATTGTTGTGCTCTCACACTGCTCTGTTTATACCAGCACAGACCATTTTAACAGAAAGACAGATCGGAAAATATACTGTGTTTTCTAGCCACAGTATAATTAACAGAGGTGCTTTCTTTCTGTATTTATGAAATGCTCTGATTCATTGCCTGCAATTAATAAAATAACAGTGCTAACGGATGTAAATATTTAAATATCAGGGACGTAAATTTTTAAATATTATGGAGTATGAAACAAGTTCAGTAAAACGTAGCTCTAGCTGTCATTTGCAACTATGCAGCAAATTCAGCAGCAATAAAAACTGGTGAAAATGAGCACTCACATCATCTAAAAAGGCTGTGACCCAGGCCCCGATAAAGACACCATGAAGACTGCTAAATCTATGGAATCCACACCGAAACAAATCGAGCTATTCTAGCATTTAGAATTAGACAATAAACACAACACCTACATTCATTTTCAGGTGGGCAGCAATAAGTACTGAGGCAACGTGAAGACTTCAGTGAGGCTTTTTTCCGCCACCCTTCCAAGTTATTGATCTTCCTTTTAATAGACAGAATGGCTTAATGGCTTTCTTGAAGCTCTCCTTTCCTATGCTGGCCCTGATGCAGCTGTTAAAACGTAATGCTCACATTTTTATAGGGCCTAGGACATCTGTGTAACGAATATACTTTCCCTTCCATGGCGCTTCTTCATGAGGTGTGGATGACCGGCAGGCTGCATGTTGCACTAACTTGAATAGAAGGGGATCGAAGTTTTTCTGACAACTAACATTTCCATAAACCACCGTTCCACACTAACAAATTTTAAATCCCACTATGTATTGAAGACTTAAGAACAAATTAATTATCTTGTCTTATTAAAACCTACAACGTAGGAATGAAGTGCCAGCCTACTCTACAGTCTGCTGGTTGTCACATACAAGAAATACTGCTTGTAGGATTTAAGATGGATGCATTTCACATTTTAAAAACAAAAACACAATTTATATCACTATGGAATTCACCACTTTGTTAGGGCCATATTGTGTCATTGATTTTTAAGCAGAAGTTTCTACCAAATCAATAAAGAGTTCTGCTTAAAAATCAATGACATGATATGGACCTCAGAAAAGAAGAAACAGCAAAGTACCTAACCATATATATATTTCATTTTCAAACACTGCCAAAGGTTATATTTTCCTTATGAATAATATTATTACTATCCATAACAATAAATAACACAGAAATTCTTATTTGTTAGGTACATGCTGAAGTACCCAAACAGAAAGGGTTTATAATTGGGAGCCTGGAAAACTTAACAAGTTTTGAAGAAGAAAAAAACCCGTTCTACAACAATAACTGCACTTCTTATTCTGAATTTAGGGCAAGATTTTCTGTTCTGATTACAAAGGCTATGTTTTAGGTGTTAATAAAAAAGAAAGCAAAAAATGAGGTGAAAAGGTGTCTAGTGCAAGTGACTGTTTTAATTCTACCTTCAGAAAGGATTAAAAATGAAGGAAGAACTCCCATCTACTCATGATGCTTTTTAAAAAAAAAAAAAAAAAAAGTTGTGCTCGAGACATTTCGATTTTTTTTAATCTAGAGCAAAATATTCTTAGATACAATGGGTACAAACTTCCCACTTGCCTTATCATTTGTATTCTATGGGGTTTATTGCAGCAAAGAAACTTTAAGAGAGGACCCTACCACACTGGAGAATTGTACTCAATATTTATATATTTGGTATGTATTTCTATGAGCAGCTTTTTGTATTTAACAGTTCATGTGACTTTTTGTGCTTCTCTCTTCAGTTCATTCCATTGTATATAACATCAGGTTCAGACTGTATTCATCCATAATTCAGTTCAAAGGCTTCCAAACTCCCTACCTCCCCTGATCCGTGGTTGCAGGGTGCATGCCTAGTTTTTATGGCAAAATCATAGTAACCGTGAAACAGATCAAAAAATTAAAACCAAACAAAGAACTCAAAGTATGCTTTTGAATTGTCCAGCCATAGATGGAAGCTGGATATAACAGGAAAAAGTGGTGGGATAGCCTGCACTGCTTCACAAACCCCCAAATCATGCTCTATTCTATTTAACTGCTATACCACTGCTCTTTGCTGAGGAGGCTCTGTACATTACAGTTCTCCCAGCAGAGCTCTGCCTCCGGCCATGTCTGTCAGTCAGGGAGCTTTTAAAATGTTATACAGCAGCAAAAGTAATGCAAAGAGATTGAAGGACTTCAATGAAAGGAGAACAATTCCCCCTTGGCTGGAAGGTTAGTAACCAAGTGCAAAAACACAGAGCACTTTAACCCCTCCTCTGTCCGTCTCCCGGACTGCCTTCCAGAGCGCGTGCTGCAGAGTCAGGAAAGAGCAATGCCAGCACTTGCTTCATTCCCTACAGTTTCAAACAGCTGAAGAATGGGAGGGTCAGAGAAAAATGGGTGGCTAATAGGTGTTGCAGTACAGGATTGCCGCACGGATGCCCTCATTAGCTGCAAGAGTTCACCATGAAGAATTATTGGGTTTTTTTAAATTTAAAGCTCAGCCGTTAGAAGGCCAATAATTGAGAATCCAATACTTTGGCACTCAAGAGAACTACTCCAGCTCGCTGCTGTGAAACCCTTGAGCAGCAGGAAACTGAGGCAGAGTGTCTCCCCTTGCTGCCACTTCTTCCCCAGCATTGCACTGCTGGCTTTGGAGGAAGCTTGGTGGAAGCGGCCTGACAGAATATATTTAATAACATAGCTAGACCTTGTACAGCAATTCAAAGGCTAAGACCAATATTTCTTTCAGTCTGTGTTTATTGTTTTACATTTTCTACCTGGATCTCACCAAGGCTTTCAACACAGTTCCCCACAGCCCCCTCGTAGAGAAACTGATGCATTACAGTCTAGACAAGTGGTCTGTGCGATGGGTGGGGAACTGGCTGACAGGTCGCACCCCAAGGGTGGTTGTAAATAGCTCCTTTTCAAACTGGCAACTTGTCACAAGTGGGGTCCCCCAGGGATCGGTACTGGGCCCAGTGCTGTTTAATATCTTCGTAAGTGATGTGGATGATGGGGTAAAACTTCTTCAACCCTGATGAAGCTTCCCAATGTCACTAAACTGAGTAGGGAAATGGACACTTTGGAAGGGAGAGCCACCCTGCAGGAAGACCTGGATAGGCTGGAGGAGTGGACTAACAAGAACCTTATGAAGTTCCGGAAGGACAAGGGTAAGGTCTTGCAGCTGGGAAAACATAATTCAGGAGTTCAGCACTGGCTGGGATCTGCCTGTCAGAGGAGCAGCTCTGTGGAAAAGGACCTGGGGGTCCTCGTGGATGACAAGCTCAGTATGAGTGAATGGTGTGTTGCAGTGGCAAAGAAACACAACAGGGCGCTGGGTTGCATCAACAAGGGCATCACCAGCAGAGATAAAGAAGTCATTATCCCACTCTCCTCAGCACTTGTCAGGCCACACCTGGAATACTGTGCTCAGTTTTGGTCCCTGCTCTACAAAAAAGTTGTGGACAGGCTGGAGAGGGTCCAGAGAAGGGCCACACAGATGATCAAAAGACCGGGAAGCCTGCCAAGTGAGGAAAGGCTGAGACAACAGGGTTTGTTCAGCCTTGAGAAAAGAAGGCTTAGGGGAGACCTTATCACCATGTTCCAGTATTTAAAGAGTGGCTACAAAGAACACAGAGACTCCCTTTTCACAAGGAGTCACATGGTAAAGGCAAGGGGTCATGCATACAAATAACTCCTGGAGAGATTCCGATGGCACACAAGATGAAAATTTTTCACAATGAGAACAATCAGCCATTGGAATAATCTACACAGAGAAGTTGTGGATTCCTTAACATTGGACACTTTTAAGATTTGGCTGGCCAGAGTGCTGGGCCATCTTGTCTAGACTGTGCTTTTGCCAGGGAAGGTTGGACCAGATCATCCTTGAGGTCCTTTCTAACCTGGTATTCTGTGATTCTATGATTCATTTTCGTGTTAAGCTATGTGTTAGTCTTCCAGCCAGGATGCCTAAACCTGTCTTGGTGCTTCTTTGTTGTCATATGCTCATTAGACATTTAAATCTAGCACCCTCATATACCTCTGCCCGGAAAACTGCTATGAGGGCTAGGAGAAAAAGATGTAGAAATCCAACCAGAACATTTAGCCATAAAGAAGGTACTATATTTCCTAAAATTTTAATGGAATTATTTCCTCTGATGCTCACAAAGAGGTACTTATCTAGTAAGGGTTGGGCACAGACATGCAGTCTCAATGCACCTCTTCCCCATATAACATGAAGGTACAGAAAACCAGATTTTTCTTAGATTTTGCTTTTTTCCCAAGAGTAGCTGTTGCTAGTCGTTTCTTCAGGCTATCTTATATGGATTTAGGTACTGTTATGCTTGACTTAACCCATAAAGAGAGCTACAGAGGGAGAGCCTGTATGAACTTACCCCCACACATGCTTTTATACACTGAGATTACATTTATTAATTTCCCCAGTTTGAAAAATGAAGTGGTACAGCAGCAAGCATGAACAATCTGTTCATACACAATAATTAAGAAACCTTGATCCTATTTACTCTGTCCCCAAAAATGCAGGCTTAGAAACTCATGAAATGCAAATGATGAATTAAATTAAATATCACTACTCAGATTTCCCATTGAGAATAACAAAATGCAGTATAAATGGTGCTCCTGCAAGAATTTTGATACTGACCTGGATTATACTGCCATTAATCTTTACAGCCTGAGCAAAGGAATGTTTTCAGAATAGCAAAACTGATGCATGCCATTACTGCTGCAATAACCCTTAATCAAAGAGAGCCATGGCACTGCAGACACAAATCACCTCACCAAGCTTGGCAAAAGTTATCCCTTCTAGAGAAGACAGTCATACAACCTCTGCAGTCACTAGTATGCACATAAGGCTTGATTTAGAGAAGTCTTTGAAGGGAAACTCTAAAAGATCTTTGATCTTGTCATGGTTTAATCCCAACAGGCAGCTCACCCCACCCAGCTGCTGGCTCACTCCCCCTGCAGTGGGATGGGGAAGAGGATCAGAAGGGTAAAAGTGAAAGAACTCATGGGTTGAGATAAAGACAGTCTAATAGGGAAAGCAAAAGCTGTGTGTGCAAGCAAAGCAAAATAAGTTCATTCACTACTTCCCATCTGCAGGCAGGTGTTCAGCCATCCCCAGGAAAGCAGGGCTCCATCACGCGTAACGGTTACTTGGGAAGAAAAATGCCATAACTCAAATAGTTCCCCCTTCCCCCAACCCCGGTTGGGGTCAGCTGTCCCAACTGTGTCCCCTCACAACTTCTTGTGCACTCCCAGCCTATTTGCTGGTGGGGCGGTGTGAGGAGCAGAAAAGGCCTGGACCCTGTGTAAGCACTGATCAGCAATAACTAAAACATTCCTGTGTTATCAACACTGTTTCCATCACAAATCCAAAACACAGCACCATACAAGCTACTATGAAGAAAATTAAATCAATCCCAGCCAAAACCACTGTAGATCTGTATGAAGTATCTACTTGGATCAGGCTACAGAGATGCTACTGTCACATGCAGACAAGCAAGAAACACTGAAGCTCCATGAAGCACTCAAAACTCTCTTCAGTCCAGCAAAGCTGATAATTGCACTTCTGTGAATGGAGGCAAATTGCTTACTGACAAAGTATCCATTATGCACTGATGGTGGGAACATTTCTGAAGCCACCTTAATCATAAATCCATCAGCATAGAGAATCCTTTGGCTTCTGTGAAACAACAGCTAACATCTTTCTACCTGTAGAGAGGTTTGAAAAAACTTGGCAGTACTGTAAAATGTTTGATTCATGCCAGATGGAAAGCCAGCTAAGATATGTAACTGTGGATATGCTGTAATAGGTGACCATCTAACCTTGCTTCTCTGCAATATCTTGAAGTAAGAAAACAGAACAACAGAAAAAAAGTCTATGCTCTCAGTATCTATTAAAATTAACTGCTAAAGCATTTGAGATGATATATCTTGTGGTTAAAGGAACAGTAAAACGATACGGAAAACCTTAGTTCATCTCGCACCTTGATACGTTTTCTTTCTTTGACCTTAGGCAAATCAGTTAGGCTTATATTGTCAAAGGTATTTAGTTTAAGAATTCCCATTTGATTAGACTCTCGGTGTCCACGTATCTTTGTGAGTTTGACCTTCTTGAGCTTCACAACCTATCTAGACACCTTGGAAACAAGAGTAGTTTTCCGCTTCTTTCACCTTTTTTCCACCTTGCCTTTTTTAAGTGGAGTAGGAACTACTTAGTAACATGAAAACAGGGGTTAGGAGGGAGATTAGAAGTGAACAGATTAGAAACCTCAGGCTACCAGGGAGAGTAATTCTCAATCTCTCCATCCCACAAGTCAGAAGAGTTTCAACAGAGTGATTGAGCAAGTCCCACCTCTGCAGCCACAAAACCCATTTGGCAAGTGTAACATCTGGAATCCATGCCAGGTAACTGTCATCGGAGTGGAGAAAAAAAAAAATCTGTGTTTCTACCTGCTAAGAAAACATCCAACTTAGTGGGGTCTTAACATGATCCAAAACAGTAATTCTTTTATCTCTCTTTGTGTGGGACGCAATAAGCCATAGAAACCTAGAATGGCTCTCTAGCTATATAGACTGACCCCTCAAGAAGTTGAACACCCATATTTCACTCCCTACTTCAGTGGTTTTTTATATGAAGTTGATGATGAACAGGATGAACAGAAACCCAATATGCTATGCCACCCCCAAATATTCTGCAGCTTAGTGATGAGAGCACTCTGTTAAAATGTAAGAAATATGGGTAGAAAACGCACAAATGGAAGATGAATCTTGGTATTTCCCGAAGATACAGGACATCATCTGGAGGAGAACTGTACTGACTGAACTACTGGACAACAGGTAGATCATGGCCTTTCTCCAGCAATAAGGTGGCCTTAGCTCTCCTTTTGTTAATTTTTATTAGAAAATCCCCTAAACCCTAGTATTTCATGACAAATAATCTGCTTGATATAAAGTTACTAATTATTCAACTTGGCAAGAAAAATACGAGTTTGTTTAAGGCTATGATTTTTGGGTTTGTCTGCCAATGCCACCCCCTCTCTCTATTCAATGGTTATTTACAGAGTCGTATTTTCTATACTGAGTTAAAAGTTCAAGTCTACTGTCAGTTATGGCTATAGGTATCAGGAGTGATACTAATATGAATCTGGAACACTCTATTGAGTTTTTACTGGTGTAAAACCAAAGTGAGATGAGAATGATGTCCATGATCTTCGAGTACGACTGTCCTTGTAGCACATTCGTAGCAAGGTTGCCAGAAAGATATATTACAGCACAAAAAAATATGTGATATACTGTAGCAGTATCCAGTAAACATAATCATGAAGTGCCTAGCATTGGAAAGGAGTCTAATTATTTTTGGCATTTCTAAGGACTACAATAATAAAATTATTATAGCTCCATAGACATGCTTTAATAATTGGCTTTCTAGCATATAAAAAAGTGATTACTGAAGAGAGTTTGGTAACAGAACAAAATCAAATGATACATACTTCCAAAAAAGTGTAGCTATACAATGCTGAGGGTTATAGAAAATGCAATGAAAAAAAGCAATATAAAAATATTTTATGCGAGTGCAAGACAATAAATCGGTTCTATATATAACTACTTATACATAGTGTCAGCTTTGTCATCATTAGCAATACATACAGGAGATCATTTATGACTTAATTATAAGCCACTGAGCCATCATCCTCTACACGGGAAATTATCATGTCTAACTCACCAACATGAATAAGAATACCAGGGAAATAATTGTTAAAAAAAAAAAAAAAAGACTGAAACTTTTTTATAAAAATAAAAATATATCAGTCAATGCACAAGGCTTCATGGTTCATTGAACTCTTGAAAGTTAACTCAGGTAAAATGAAATTTCCACTATAGATTAAAAATGAATGTTTATTTCTGCGAGACTCAAATCCAGGCCAGTGCTACTCTGTAAATATACAATGCAGCTTTACAGTTTAATAATCAGTTAACAGTAAGAAACAAAATGCCTCAGAACAGCACAAAGTTTCCTTTACTTTAGGAAGATGGTCAGATGATGAAATAACATCATCAATTTTATTTTTATTCTGTCTAGTATCATGTTATGATGGCCTTGTCTCAGAAAAGTACTACAGTGAATCTATACCTACTTTGTCAATGATCTAGAATCTTTATTTTTGATAAATTACAAACATTTTCATTTCTGGTAGGAATCTGTCAATGTCAAAGCATGGACAATGGGGAAACCATCCTTCATTCTACTGTCCAATGATTTTTTTAAAAGAATACACAAGATGGTGGAAAGGAGAGAAAGACAAATCAAAACCTTTCAACACATTAGCAATATATGCAAGAGAAGAATTGAGAAATCTCAGGCTGTAACTCAAATAGATTTATAATTTTGTAGGTAACACGGCATACTGAAATGAATGCGAGCACATTTTGATGTGCTCTGTAACATACCATTTTGCTATTCCTTAGGGTATTTCTTTTTTTTTTCCCAACCTGTCAAGAATTCTATGAATTACTTCGGATTGCAAACACCCTTTAGTTAAGACCCCATTATTAAAAGGCTTTCTGCTATTGGTCAGACTCTGATTAAATTTGATACAATGCTTATAGTTTCTTGTGTTAGAAGGACTACATAAATATACTAAATTACATAACTCAAGGATAGATATATTAAAATGAGTCCTTGAAGGTACTTGTTTGTGCATTGTGCATATATGACACAGTTATTAATTAATTCAAATTTGATGTATAACCTTAGACGCTTAAAATTGAAAATAAGGGTTTCCTATTGCCAATTATTGAGATTTGGATAAAATAGATTTAAATGTCTCTGTCTCCCTCACCATAGTATTAAGTAGTATTCAATCCTTAATATTCCTTTCCATAATAGATTATGGAAATCCATAGCTTGACTTGTACTTTCAGCCCAACTCCTACATTTTCAGTCTTCTGAAAGGTTAATAGATTTGTGCTAACAGTATTGAATTATGTAATTTCAGGGGATGATACCCTCCTCAGGAAAAAATGACAGACAGCAGTTTTGCCCAACAAGTTTCAAGCCATTAATCTTGTGAATATTAACAAGTAGTTCCAGAGACAACAGGACTGAGAGATAACTCATCAATTTTCTTAACTGTAAGAACATTCAGCTCAGGCCTCTCAATATTCTGTAATCACTTAGTTTACACAGGGCTTACTCCAATGCTCAATAATAAATAACTCTTATGCTTGGTAACTTATCTCTTTTCATAACTTGTTTTGACTTGTTCTCACCCTACCTACATATACTCTATTAGGACTGGCAGTCGTAATGAGCCTATGACTCTTTTCTGATTATTGATGAACTGAAAAAAACCAACAGCCTTCATGAGTTTTAAAACATCAGAAATAGTACCTCTAGGGCTTCTATTTCTATTCTTTAAAATCGTTTTCTTTATTTTGCCCACCATTACAGCATGGCAATATAAAGTCATCCCATCAATTGAGGCAGGCTCTAGTGAGACTGACAACACCTATTCTAACTAGAGTGCAGCCATCTATAAATAACTTCAGCCAAAGTAATCCTCATTTGTTTTTTGTTGTTCAGAACCAGACGTATTTCATGAAAATTCACCAAATATCAGAGCTGTCTGCGAATAGCTTGTCTCTGCTCAAGAAACCTTTCACTCAAGTAAAAACTTCCACTCTCCAGTCAATGTGGAATTGTCCCCAACCTAAGTCAGCAAATTAAACTCAGAGATGTTAAAAGCAACCACAAGGCATTTTGTGTACAGTCTCTAGAAAAGATAAAACAATATTCTTGCCTTTCATCTCTATAAATTCTTATGTCTCTCGTGTGTGACTGTTAATTTCCCAAATTCAAGTCTAATGAACTGAGTAATTTTATAACAGATGCTTGCTGTGAATTTCAGCAATTAAGGCCCAATGCAGACAATAGATGAGGTGGTGCAGGGGGAAATAGGGGGCTCATTTCAGTGGCATTTACTGCTGCGGTCTTATTTGTCTTGTCCCCAGAAATAAACGCAAATCTTACTTGCGCAAATAATTTTCCTTTCAGATTCTTTCCTGCCCTTCAAATTTTAAACTAAAATGACAAGAAATAATATATTAGAGGAGCCAGTTCTTGTAATCTGTATAACGCTCACACCCACAAACATAAATTATTGGGGGCTTCCTCTCACTGACCCCTTTTTTCCCCATATGGTACATGAATGGGCCTCTATTAACTGGTGTGAATATATTTTCATTATTCCAGTCATGCAAGTATCTCTTTTAACTTAATAAATTAAAGGCATGTATTCTTTTGTCTCTGCTTTGTTGTTCATACAATCTCCCAGCATGACAAAAAATACAGGAAATAGACAACTTTAAATATGAAATGCAAAATCTCATCATTCTTTGGAATCTTATTTACAACTTAAAAAAAAATTTGGAAACAAAAATGTCCATATAGAGTCATAAGCCATTTTCATCTAGCACTGATTTAACTTAGAATAGAATCCATATCAACTTACTATGCTTTTCCTCTAGCATCCTGCTTTGAATTATTTTAATAGTCAGATAAATCAGTATTAATTAAAAGAAAGCACATATTTTCAAAAACTATTACACCCAATATACTCAGTCTTCATAAAAGGCAGCGGTTTGTTTTTCTCTTCTATTTGCAATTTAAGCAAAGATTCTCCCTTATTTTTGTCTGAGCTCCCTCCATGCTACAGTAAAAATGAAACTGTATAGTAGATAGGTGGCTTATGTTTTATATAACTTAGTTCAAGACGTGTAATGAGCAGCTTGTTTATTGCACTTTTTTTCAATTTTTTATTTAATAATAAGCATAATTTTGTCTAGTTACTGCAGTTTGCAAAACTGTGGTTTAGACAGGAAATCAATAATGCCTTTTTAAGGCTAAGCTCAGTGAAACAAAGTGCTGAAATAGTCCCTGATGAAATTGCACCTCAGCTTGAACTCACAAAGAACAGCATTATGGGGAGAGGATAATGTCATACCTGCAGTATTATAGATTGCAGCCAATATATATATTGCAGATATATTGTAATCGCTAAGGGCACAGTCATATTGTACCAAAAAAATACCTTCAGGCTTCAAGGTAGAAAGATTGGCACATTTAGTCTGGAGCGACCTAAATCAAATACTTCCCTAAAATAAGTGAATTAACCTTACTAACGGACACAGCCAAAAGAGATACACATGTTTTGTCTAGGCAGAAATGGAGTACTGGGCCAAAGACGAGGTTAGAAGGAAGGCTAACGCTCTACACTGAAAAACCACAGAGGGAGCTATCGCTCTAGTGGAAATAAACATATATTTATCCCAATGTAATTTCTGATGCATGGTCAAGTGTGACCCACTGTGTGGTTCTGCTCATCACAGAATCACAGAACGGTTGAGGCTGGAAGGGACTTCTTGAGTTTATCTAGTCCAACCCACCAGCTCAATCAGGAGCAACCTGATTTTGATTCACATCACTGTCCACTTACCTAATCAGTACTTCATCAGCTTCTCTATGAGGATGTTTGCCAGACAGTGTGAAAAGCCGTTTTAAAATCAAGGTAAACAACTACTCTCCCCTCATCCACCAAGCTAGTCACCTCATTACAGAAGGCTACCAGGTTGGTTAAGCATGATTTCTCCTTTGTAAATCCATACTGACTACTTTCAGCCACGTTCTTGTCCTTCATGTGTTTGGAAATGGCGTCCAGGACTCCATTACTTTCCCAGGGACGTGGATGAGGCCGACTGGCCTGTAGTTCCCCTTATCTTCTTTCTTGCTCTTCTTGAAGTTATGGGTGACATTCGCTGTCTTCTAGCCCTTGGGAACCTCTCCTGATTATCATGACCTTTCAAAGGTAACTGTGAGTGGCCTTGCAATGACATCTGCCAGCTCCCACAGCATTCATAGATGCAAGCCATGAGGCCCCATGGACCTGTATGTCCAGATTGTTAAAGCGCTTTCAACCTGGTCCTCCTCCACTGAGGGTAAATCTTCCTTGCTCTGTTCATTACCAGCAGGGACTTCCTGGTTTTCTGGAGTTTCAAAGCCTCACCCGCAAGCACTATGACCAAGTCTCTTCACGAAGGTAGCTTTTGTTGCTCATGCCAAGCCAGCAGGTAAGCCAAAATAAACTCTATCATTTCTGAAACTCTTGTCTTCCTCCTAGGAAAGGAGTTTCTGAAACTCCCATGGAATTTTAGAGAAGGTTATAGTTCACTTCTCACTTAATTTCCTAATTTCTTCTTTGGAAATTCATTAGCCTCTATTTATTATTACTAGTAATTGCATTAATTAACATGGGAGTCCAAAATATAGATGCATGTTCTATGCTTCTAAATAAAAGGAGCTTGGTTTTTCAGAGCCACTATAGACTTCAAGTGCCTGGTAAGATCCTGAGAATGATTTAGAGGAACAAGATATGCTCTGTACTCTAAAGACTTACAAATTAATAGCAATAAACATGCAGATACCTAATAGATATTAAATGCACCGACTAAATGCTATTTGGAAGATAGCATTTTAATCTAGTGCACAGAAAGATTAGCGTATCTATGATACCTAAAATAATTATATGTTTTTTTTTTTTCATATAAAGCTCTAAGTGTTAATGCTTTTGGGCCATACTTTATCATAAACATAATATTCAAACATTGTTTGGTGACACAATTGTTATCTGGATAATCTTCATATGTATGTAAAGAAAGCTTAGTTTGCACAGTGAGCTTTATAAAATATATCTGTAATTTTATTCATTTCTATCTAATATTCTTTAAAAACGTATTCAGCTTCTCACCTTTCTCTAACAGAGACAGTAAAATTATTTCTTATCATTTTATGACAGATTATTTGCAAATATAAAGTGAACAATTAATTTACCATAAAATCAAATATTTGCTTTGCTAGGTGTTAGTAAGGTGTTAAAAGCAATTCATGATATGAAAGACAGTAAAAGCTTATTGCTTAGAGAAATTCCAGCTGAACTGCTTTTATGACTTTGCCTCACTTTAGCTAAAATTTTCTGTGATGTTAGAGCTTTTGAAATTCCTGGGAGGGTTTTATCCCCAGGAAGAGACTTTTTTCCATTTCAAAAAGAACTAAAACAATTCTTTGCTTTTACCCTTTTGATATACATACACATTTTTATATGGTTCATGGCATTAAAGAGCATTAACACCCAAACCTTGCAACTTAGAAACTGAATAAAGTTTTACTTTTGAGATGATGTTGACCATTATTGGCTTTACTACTGCTTTGGGTTTGCAGACAAAACATAACACAACAAACTCATATGATCAACATGAATTTTTCATTTATTCACCACTTGCAACTCTGTATACCACAGCATCTGCTAAACTGTAGATGTGTTTCCACCTGTTTACCTGCTAGTTTCATTCAGACATAGATACAGAAAGGAATTTCTGGTTAGGACCAAAGCAAGAGAGAAAACAGACAGGAGCCCGTCAGACACACCTCTCACTTGACGTGTCAAACAGAATGCCTGTGAGCAGTTCAAAACCTGGACTGGCACTAAGGTCACCCGCTTGAGAATCCTAAATGTATTTTGATAACACTGTGGAAGGGGGGCGTCCCTTTATTTTACCTCTCTGTTTTGCTAAATGTTTGGAAAGTCCCATTTTCCACCTCAGAATGACTGAAATCTCATAAGTTTACATATGAGTATTTATCATTGTGTTTCTGCTATACTTGTTTGCATAATGATGGAAAGCTCAGAAACAAATCTATTGTCACCAAAGGAAACCAAGAGAAAAAACAAAGTCCAATATTCAGGTTTGCCATTAGTGCAGAATAAGCAATTCATCCTCTAGGATGTATACCCTCCAAAAACAGAAAGTATGATGCCTTCTGAAGGCCTTTCCCAGTTCAGTAAAAAAGGCTCTACTTCTCTGTTACCCGATTAGCCATAATCATGGTATTCAAGCATCACTAATGATAATTAAATATTTAACTAGTTAGCATCTGGGGCAATAGTTTGTAGCCTGGCTGGGCAGTAGCTCAGGTGAGCAGCAGACAATCAGAGCAGAAATAATTATTGTGATTTTTTCTTAATGAGGTGGCTAAAATGGCTCTCAGCTAATCAATGAAAAAGACTTACCTACTCATCCCTTGTTCAGAAACAACCTGAATAATAATTATGCAAATAAGAGCTTTCAGACACATTACAGAGACTTTTGTATTTTACTACCACTGAGAAATAACCACATCACAATTATGTAAGTGAACCTGCAGACAAGGTGCAGAGAATTGCTAATTGCCCCATAAATATGCAGATGATGCCAGCAACTGTGCAGTATCCCAGTTGTTTAACTGGCTCAAGTTACATAAATTAAGAGCAAAATACTGCACCAGCATTCCAGCCTGTCAACACATTGATCAACTCACCCCCTTGCTGCGCACTTATTAATTGCCTTCCCTATCTCCCCCTCTTATCTGCAGTAGAAAATTTTAGAACTCCTATTTAGAACTTCCAATGGAAATCCTCTTGCATGTAAAATGTAATCACTAGCATCAGGATTTTGGGTGGAGTTGGGGGAGAATGTACCTCCCACACGACACTGCATCTTATTGATAGAGTAGGGTAGAGAGGCTATGTCTGTACTGCGGGATTCTGGGACTCACTGGAAGAGTTAATATGACAGGTCTTCACAGGAAAATCCCCAACTGTGACTTCAAAAAGCTTTTCCTTTTTAGTTTGGAAAAAATAGAAGCAAAGAAAGCAAAGAGGCATGCAAACACTAGCAAAACTAATGCAATTAGATTTAATGTAAAATATACTCTACTAGGATTATATAAATTAGGAAACTTCTTAAGGTGGAAAGCTCTCTCTTTTTGGCCTTCTAGATCTGAACTGTCCTTCAGTCGTTTGTTGAAAAGTAAACATGACTGATAATTTATACGAAAATCTTCTTATCAGAAAAGGTATTGTTGGTTAAACGAAGTTAAACAACATAAAACTAAAGAAAAATTATTTGAGAAATAAAATGAGGAAGTATTTTTACAAATGCTGTTCCCTTTGGGAGCTTTTCAAAACAGATTTTTTTTTTAGACATAAAATATCTTTTAAAACAGAAACATTTTGGAATTAAAATAGTCAACATTGAAAAAATGTCTACTGGCCTTAAAACTCAAAAACTAAAAAAAATAATCTACATTTTTATTTCATATAGTATTTTGAAATTTCATCTTTTCTTTGTAAATTATGCTTTATTCCTAAAAAAACAATACAAAAAAAATATTGTTTTCCATTCTCTTTTAATAGCATAAACTCTGCAAACCTTTATGAACAAAAACACCAGCAAAAAAGATTGAAATAAAATCAAGTACACAGTAGCCATGTATCTTGGAGTCACTGCTATCATAAATTAAATGGAGTACAGTTCAATTGGAGTTATCAGCTGTGGGAGGTAAAAGCAAAAGAGGAAGAGAGAAGATTACAAGATGCCAAGACTCAACAAAGCAAAAGCAGAAAACTGTAAAAGCAATTTTCAATAGAGAACATAAGGTGGAAGTCTGTCCAGATGCTTTAACATGTCATATGAGCAGAGCAGTAAAATCTACTTCCCCATGATGGGCAATGGCCGTAGGAGTCGGAGACCTCAGAAATTCAGCAGCTTCATGTACAAAAGGCTCAGCAGTAGAAAGAGTTACGCAAAGGAGGCTACGGCATTCCTGGAACCCATCAGGAAGAGCAAGGACTCGGAGGGAAAGATTTTGAAGTCACCCTGTACTTATGTTCACATGATTGAATACTGTAGCACAGCAGCTCTAAATATTTCTCTCCATAAAATGACAGTTTAATTTTATAAAATCAGGATAATTTTCATGTACCAAATGCTGAGTTGTGACATGAAACATTTATTTGCATGAATTTCCATCATGCTGTCAATACAAAGTTTCTTGGCAGACCTGTGTGCTCGCACCTGCTCTAGCTACCGCGGCTGGCAAACCACCCTTCACGGGGCCCATAAATTTCACTTTGGTTTCTGCACCCACTTGCGTCACTTGTGTTCTCCTCTCATTTTTTCCAGTTACATACAGTAACAGAAAGTCCCTACTTTGAGTCAAAGGCCACTAAGTCGCTTAAGATTTCTGTTGTACAGAATCACTGCCACCCAAAACCTGGTGCTTCTTATTTAAGAAAGGGAAACAATAAAGATAATTGAGTTAAACGGATTGCACTTCATTCCATACCAAAAGAATAGCAAAAAATGCTTAACAGAATTTAATCTTTATTGCATTTGACCTTTTGAAAAATAAATGTTACCCATACGTCTTATTTTTTCTGTTGTCTGAATTAGGAATATAATTCTATATTTCATTCTTTATCCACTAAATTAAGAAGTGATTACATTAATTAAAAATTGTAAAGAGCTGAAAAGTGTCAATTTCCAACTTCAATTTTGTAACACAAGGAAAATCAGTCCTGTTATTTAATATAGCCTTACTGAAAAGCAGAATCTGACTCTATATTTTTATTCTATATTTTAATTATATTCTATAGCCATTCACAAAACTTTAGGGGCTTAAATAATACTGCCACAGTACCACTAACCAACAACTTTGAAGAATAATGAATAAATCATCAATTTCATATACCAAAATGCTTTAGTTCAAGTACTCGTAGAGTTGCACAAAACTACTTTGTTTTTTCATAATGTTAAATACATCCTGAATTTGCCCCCAAATGTTTATTTACCAGCTATCAATTTTATAATGAACTAGATTCTTGTGAAGAAAACTATTAATAGTTTTGAAAGAAAAAGGGAAGAAAAGAGATTTTGTATTTAAATTATCATCTCAAATGGCTGAAAAGATTTTAAAGATTATGCCTATTCATGTAATTTTGTAATTGTTATGTACAATATGGTGATGCACATGAACCAAGATAGCAGATTGCTTTCTACTTCCATCAAGACACAATCCACAAGTTCACAGATCCCATTCTATCCCTTAATTTTCCTTTTTATTCAATTAACCATTATCTGATTTGCAGATATGATACATTTTAAATTAGGATCTGGTTGTCCATTTCAGACTTCAGGTTTTTACATTGGAATGGATAAAAGAGACTGTTGCAGAACACAGCACATGCACATAGCATAGGCATTATTTTGATCCTCAACTTTATTTTTCCTTCCTGACAGACTTACATGACCAAATAATTGTGGTGGAAGCCTTTTTTGTAGCTTGTTTTTTTTAAACAAACAAAAAAAAATATCACGAAAGTGCTAACTTCCCTATAAGTAGGTTCAGTATTCCAGGGCTGCATAAATTAGAGATTCCTTAGCGTGGTCTGCTCTTGGCCTCATTCAGATTCCACAAACTGATGCTTGGCAGGATACCTGCATGTCAGCTTTATTCAACAGAGAAAGACAGGCTTCTTGAGCACTGTCTAGGATGAAAAGCATGATCACTTACCCTAAACTTGCTTACGCTGTACTCCTTCTGATTGTAACAATAGAGCAGATTTACATGGTTGAATAGAAACTGCTTAACTAAGTTCTTCCCCCTACTTCAGTCTCTCTTATCCAATATTGTCTAAAGTTAAAGCTTTGATTTGGCATTACTGTATTGAGACTAATATTTTTTTGCTGTCTACATAAACATGCATGAGAATTATAGTACCTATTCATGAGTTCAAGTACTCATACATAAACATTTTTACCAATTTAATATAAAATAAGTATTGCTTTGTAATACTGCTGGTACTCTGAATCATTTAAGTCAGTCAGAAAAGCATTAAAAAGTAATTCTTTTACAACGTGTCATCCATGCTTTATTTCATTCTGAGAGCATCCTTTGGCATCTGTGTGCCTACTGGGATTCAAAAATCTTCTCTAAGATCATTTTACTACAAAAAATACTCGCTTGGATATAAACAGCCTGCCACCGAGCTGACAGCAGACTTCTCATCAGTCACATTTCTCTCTACCTCTATCTTCAACTTTTTCAGAAGTGAAAATTCGACTATGTAATGGGTTGTGTGAGAACAAGCTCTACATTACTATTTTGAGACTTCATATGAGATAGCCAGCTCTTCAGTAATATAAAAGTTAATAAATGTCACTCCAGAGAGCTGGTCTGAAAGGGCTGACCTTGTGCCTCTTTCCGATTCCGTGAGCAGAAGCCTGAACAGGACATTTCCCCATCACCATTAATAATCAGAGAAAGCTGGGCTCATGGAGCACTGGCTTGGATGGAGAACAAGATTAAAGACAGTTACAGAGTTCCACATGAGTTATTAGCTGTTAGCCTGATGTAAACATGACTAACGGATAATGGAATTAGTTTGGCTGAGCAGAAATCACTCGGAGGAGCCTAACACTTCTCTTCCATCGTGAAATATTTCATAGAGGAGGGAGAAGGGTAGGGGAAGTCTTGCATGTCACTTTGAGAGCCTGGGTGGGTTATGACATTGCTTGAAGCAGAACCCTCTCAAGGAAGCAGCTGTGCATTTTGTCTTTGCACAGGCACTTTGGAGCTCAGAGGAAAATAAAATTAACGTGGGGAATGGGACAAACTGATAGAATATGTTTCTGATCTCAGATCACCTTCTTCAGGAAATACATTTCAGTAAACTACTGAGTATTTTTGACAATATGGATTTTTTCCTCTGACTTTGTGCATTTATTTTGTTATTAAATTTGTAGTCATTTAAAAGTCAATGATGTATACGGTGTCATTTTGTTTGTTTTGCTGCTTTTTTTCTTAGGGTGTTTTTTTTTTTTTTTGTAACACCATTTAACTCAATAAACAGCAACAGATCTGACACTTCATTCTTTTGCAGACACTAAGCAAACTGAATTTGGAATCTAGCAAACTTGCCTGCAGGAGTTGACAAGTGATTTTCTCCTGAGCAATCAGTGGTCAGACCTTAAAAATAAAAGATAAAAGATTTTCTAGATTTCAGGTACCAGATAGACATGTAGACAAGCACCAAGGACAAGCAAAGTATTGTTACAGATTTTTATCAATGACACAAAAATCTGCTTAGGCTTATTAAAGAGGCTAGAAACATACAGTTGAAAGGTACAGCATTCACACAGCCAGCAACAACAACTAAAAAAAAAAATGGGGGGAAAAAGAGAAAGAAGAAGAAGAATCACAGGCTAACCAGTAACCCCACCTCCCACCCCCACATTTTCTTATGAAGACCAAAGAAAGCAGATGGGCAAACATCAGGAAAAAGCAGCACAGGGAGGACAGGGTGTTAGTAAAAAATCTTAATTGTTTTTTCATCCACATAAATCATGAAGTCAACAGCACATCAGTCGTTTATAATTCATCTCTGTGAGTTCATCAGTTCCCTTTTGTTTAGCTAAAGTTCATCATAAAAAAGAAAAAGGAAAAGAGTGGGGAAACATTTGTGAAAATGATGCTGAAAATAGCCCAACAAATAATTTACCACTTTTCTTTCCGCTTTCCTTGAATGCATTTCAGAGCAATGATATGAATGACGAACCAAACCTTTCTGATCACAGGATTTGGAGACATTTTAAAATGGCACTTCAGAAGAAGAAAAAGTAGCTTGCGGGGGGGGGGGGAAGAATTGGCGTACATCAGTTTCACCTGAAATGAACTCAAGTCCCTAATATCCTGAAAAACTGATACTTGAGTTTTCTCGTTCTTATACCAGAAAGACTGAAAAACATACACGCTCAGTGCTGCAAATTTCAGTAATTTAATCAAGGATTTTGGACAAATTTGCTTCAAGGATGTAGTGCAATTGCAATTCTGTGAATGCTTCTTATAATGCCTATAAATTTCCTACAGCTCCTTTTTCTGCATATGGTCACTGCAGATAACACATTCCAGGACACCCCGTACTTCTATTCAGAACAGCTGCAAAGCACGGTGGGATGTGAGTACGTAGTACCCTGGGTAAACAGCGTGATATTCCTTTGGTCACTATGGACCATTTTTCCTGATGGTGCTTCTGGTTCTGCTCATATCTCTGTTCAAAAGCACGTGCTCACTCATTACACAAACTCATTTCTCAGCTCAGAAGCTGAAATGCTGGAAACGGTCTTTTTCAGAGTCAACCAGGGGAAAGACAAGTAAAAATGGGAAGAGGGGGGAAAAAAAGCTAAAAATATTATTCTTTAAATCACGAGGCAACTAAAACATCATTCTTTGACATTCATACTATAGTCTTTGCATCCACTACAAATAATAACACATTAAAGGAGAATTTTTCTGATATGTTTTCCATTGAGGAAACAAAAATGGATAATACTCCATTCAGTTTTTCATTGAAAGAAGATGAAGGTAGAATTTTTTCACGTTCCACATACAGAGGAAGTTAAATCTTCTTTTCACTGTGTTGTAATGTCCTTCCATGGACCTCCTCAATATGCTGTTCATTAATAGCAAGTTCATAATATTTACCATATAAGTTTTGACAGAGCTTCCATTATAAAGGAAACAGAGTTTGTGTCCCCTGCATCTAATACACTTAGTATGCACCTTCTGAAAATACTGACACAAGTGAAATCCTACTTTACAGCTACAATGTTAATAGATACCTTGCTACTGTTATCTTGAACTCTATTACTGAACTTCTCAGGAAAAAAATACCTGACACAGCATGGTAACCGCAATGCAGGCAAACCAAGAAAATATACATTACAACAAAACAAAAATTGGTTTTCATTTTTTTCTTTCCTGTTTAGGAAAAAAAAACAACCAAACAACAAAAAACCCCAACCCCACAAACAATAACAAACATTTCTGTGGAAGTAATAATTAATATACAGAAAATACAAATGAAAGGTTTATAATACAGCAGTATGCAGCACAGTTTGATGATGGTGAACATGAAGGACATCAAACTTTTTGAAGATTAAAGAAAATATATATTTACTACAGAAAAAAAAAAAAGTTGCTTTCATAATCTTCCAAAGACCAAAAAACTAAATCGTGCTACAAATAATACTAAGCAGTGTATATAGTAGGACTGTTCACTTGTACGCCCATATAGACCATATTAATAAATGCTTCAGAATGTAGCACATGAATTTCTAAGCCTTAATGAATAAAACATCTTGACAGATTCTCACAGAATATGAATGACAATAACTATATTTCACAAAGAGAGAATCGAAAGTAGGTAGAGAAGTGATCTGAAATAATCCATCGGGGCAACCAACAGAATATACCAAAGCTTAGATCTGAACGAAATCCAACCCTGTATCTTCAACATTTACTTGGTCCTTCTTGGCTTTAAGTGATAGATTAAAAAACCAAAAGGTTCATGTCTAAAAGGTTATGTCATTTTTAAAAACTGCATTCTGAGAATACAAAACTGGATTAATAGTTGACAGTGTTACTTAAAAACTATGTGGCACAGAAAGTGCTTTCCTCAGTTTCCGAGATTTCACTTCTAAGACTATCTTGTTGGTGCCTTCACGTTGCAGGAAGTCTCATGCACAGAGCATGCAACATGCATTTGCTTTTATGACTTATCATGCGTGTAACCTTGAAATGTCCAGACTTTAAAAAAAAATAAAAGCATCTGAAACACCACCAGCTTCTTTAATAGCTTAGAAGCTCCATGGGAGCACAAACCAATGAGTTTTTGGTGAAGGAAAGCCACCCAGGGGGAAAAAAAAAAAAAAAAAAGCTATGCTTCCTTTCAATTTTCCAGGCTGATTGCAAACTATAGAAAATGCACGGCAATTTATTTGTTGAGTTATAATTTGTGGCTATTTTAAATTGTATATTGTGTTCAAAGGGAAGTGCACTATGTCATGAATATTTTTGAACTCTTCTCCCCCCTACAGAGAGTGGATGATTATCCTCTATAAAAACTCTGTTTATAACAACTGCCTTTTAATAGCCCTGTGTGTAATTTGCTGCTTTTATTTAATATATGCTACTCTTTTGTGTCCTACAGAAGCTTGCTGAAATGCACCTTTATTTTCAAGGTGAATTGGTTATATTTTTTAGTACTACTTACTGATGATAGTACAGCATTATCTTGAATTTGATTTCTACACGCTGATCAAAAATTATTTTTTTTTTCAATTCACAAACTAGCTACACATTTAAGGTGCTTTAGCTGATCTTAAACTCTGCATATTTTAACTACCGATAACATGATAATCGCTAGGAAGTATATATAGATGAAAGAACAAGCAAATGGTTCCTTGGCATCAAAGTAAATTTGTCGTATGAGTTCACACCTGAAGAAAATCTCAGAAAACCCAAAAAACCCTCAGATGAAACATCATCTAATTTGTTCCATGCTTCTGTTACTCAATAAGCACTCCTTATTGAAGAGGCCTTACTTTTCCTTTTTACCTTGATGAGTGAAAGTGGCTGTTTCCCTTCCACTTCCTGTTTGTTCCCACTCCAGCTTCCTGCTTAGGAAACTATCTGACTATGTCTGACCCTGCACCACTTCCTTCCTTCCCCAAGTCTGTGGAGCAAAAAGATTTCACTCTCCTTTAGTAAAATACAGAAACAAAAATGTTTTTGTAGTCCCAACAATCAAAGGTGCTTGTATCATAGCAGCAGCAGAAAAACGGAAACAAGTGGTTACCTAAAATGTAGGTGATATATTACTCTGGTTCATTTACAGACAATATGGATCCATTTTCTCACAGAGGTGTTAACATGCATTACAAAAGGCCATAGTAGGACTCTGAATAACTTAGAAGGGATTTTTTAGCTTTTACAAGCTCAAAATTCAACTAAATTTTAAAAGCAGCATGTATCTCATCAACTATTTCACATCTTTCTTCATCAAACGTGCTTGAAGGAAAACAAATGGATTCAGGGAATCTCAGTTTCCCTGAAGCAGGTAAAGTAAACTGACAATAAAATCACATAGGAACCTAAGTCCAATGGTGAGCAGGAACGTATTATGTCATTCACACTCAAAACCCAGTGATATTTCTGTTTTTCTTTCTGTACTGCAAATCCAGGTTCTCTCTTTAAGCAATCAAAGAGTATTTAGTGCTCACAAACATGCATTTTTTTAAATTTAGTCCTTCTACGCCTTTCTCTACCCTTTCAGTTTTTAATTGTGCATATAACGAAAGAGGTGATTGTATTAATCTTCACAGAGAGTAACTATTGTGCTCGTGTCAGAGCTCAAAGGCTTAGATGGGATCAGGAACAAAGGGCCAGAATTTGATTTCAACTCTCCTGACCTGTAGTTCAAGAAGCTGTTGCACGAACTACCTCCTGGAACTCCCAAAGCAAAAACCAGCTCTTTAGGCATTTCTCATTCTCAAAAACTGCACTGGTCTTGCAGAAGATCAGAAAACTTCCACATATTCTTAGAAAGATAAGTCCACTCATCCAAACCAACCTCCCAAATTGAGTGTGAACGATTTCACGTAAGATGATAAATGCTTATTTATCAAGGTTTCCGTTCCCAAGTAAATTGGCATGATCTGGTTGTTTGATTTATAAAATACAAATATGTAAAATCCTACATCATACTTCACAATTCATCTCACAACTAGTGTATTTAAAGCCCGTTTCATCCTAGAGGAACCATAAGTGGCCTTCAACAAGATACAAATGTCTGCTTTTGACAGCCGATCAAGAAGAAACAAAAACGAGTTAATGAAGCTCTCTGTATGGCACATGTTAGGGGACTAAAAAATTAAAACTGTCGTGAAACAGTAATTTCAAGCAATATCTTATACAGCATATTTCTCTTCTCCTTACAATAATTATCTCTATAAACATTACTGATACATTGATTAGATCAACTCACTGATTGGTTTTGGCAAACAGAAAAAGTATTGTAGCAATTTAAAGCATTGTTATTTTGTAATATCTACAGTATTATAAAAATAAGGATTATTCTTTTTTTTTAAATATATGCAATTTTCACAATTCAGACATGGACCTGCACTGACTATGGAAATCTATCTGCCCTACCACTCACTCACTTATATCTAGTTGCATCACACTCCATGGGGACCACTGCAGTTCATACACTTACTCTAAAACCTCACTGCTTACCAGAGAAACTGTCTAATACTACCAGACCATTCAGCCTCTTTTTACCCAGGTGATGCCAAGTCTTAAAAAATGACTTCTGCTTTAGTACTTGTATTTTCACTATCCCTGATTTAATTTTCTAGAACAACAAAATAAAACAAAACCCATAATATTGCACGTGACTGGTGTGACGGATAAACCATGATTTAGTTCATAGGAGGATAGACACAATTTCTATTTACTTTGCAAAAATGACATTCACGCATGCATCCCAGTAGCGTGTTATGTACAGTGTGTTGCAGGCTGCTATGAGTAAATGGAAAACCTTTCTGGCTCTTCTGATCTTTATGGTGCCTGATCTATGCAGATGAAATGGGGACTTGCCCAATTATCTTCTGGATGTCCCAAACACTGTGTTGGAGAGATAAGGTTTAGGCTCGTCCTATCCTTATGTTCATAATATCTTAGCGGTAAGCAGTTATCAACACATTTAAAAATCACTTTAATGGAGTCCACGTTAAAGTAAAATGCATATTTCTCCCCAGCTTTCAAAATAACCCATTTTTTTTCTTTTCCTCTCTTCATCTCTACTACTTATAAATGTGTTCAAAAGAGAGACTTGGTCTATTCAGCTAAGATTAAACCAGAATGTTCTTCCCCCCCCCCCCCGCTCAAAACCAGATATAGCTGCTATGCTCTCGCAGGAAAGATAGTAGTAAGGCATTCACAATCTTTTCCTTACTTTATAACCCAGACAGCACTCTCAGAGAGAACCTCGGCTTTACTGCCTCCATCAAAAATCATTACCTTTTGGTGAAATGTTACATTCCTACAGCCATGCTCCCCCATCAGGTCTCCCAAAGCACCCAGGCAGACTCAGTCTTTCTCCTGGAAAATTACTGTATTTGCTACCTGCACAGAAAATAAGCTGACTGTGCTTTTTGAATAGAATAAGTACTTTTCTGCTTCCTTAGATACATGTGTTTTATATCCTGTGCTCAACTGACCAGTTAACAACTTTTTACTTGGTCAGAGAGAAATTTCATCCTCTCTTCCTTTGGTGAACCATTGATATAGTTCATTGTAATATACAATCAATAAATGCTACTGATTTTATATCTTTTTTCTTCTATATTAACAAACATCCCTGAAAAATATTTCGATGCTATACAGGTATGTAGCTCATTATTATTATTAAGACAAAATGTGGTAGTAATTAGTCATTCTCACGCGACTGGTTTTCAATGCCTTTTTCTAAGCCACTGTCCTCTTCTTCCCATGACTCAACCTAGCTTTTACCTGTGCATTGATAAGCACACCTGGATCTTTCACCTCCATTAGTGTATGCTGAAGATCACTGACACTTTATTTTTTGCATGAATTATGTGGATTACTGACTCCCACAGAAGCCTACTGTCAATTTTTACTTTTTTACACAAGACCTTCAGTACTTTAGTGCATGAAATCTCTAACTTTAGTGTCAAAACATTCTTTTCATTCCCATATTGCTAAATGGAAAAGACCATAGCAATATATGAGTGTGAGAGTAATCTTTTTCAGATGAAGAAGGTGGTGATTAAAATCCTACATTTTGAGCATGACTTTTCTTGTCTGCTTTCCATCAGCCTTTCAAAGGACTCAGGTTTGCATAATATATTCTTAGCTAACTGGGCATGCCCAGCACAGATGCTAAATTAAGGTCATATTAGCATAAAAAGTAACTAGCTAGCTTTTTTTTTTTTTTTTTTTTTTTATTAGGAGTCAGCTAGCTACACACTTTCCATTACCAGCAGAAGACACAGACCAACAAACGAATTACATCTTTCCCCATACTGCTCCTGCTGTCCTCGAATGTGATAATTTTGGTTTTATTGGCAATCTGTCATTTTGCTAATTCAGTATATGAGAGCATGGGATAGCAGCTGAAAATGACGTATGACTCTCCTTCCTTGCAGGTTGCTGGATTTCTTTTTACACTTCCGTGATTCTTTGCTTGTGAATGGGATAAAGCAAAAAACTGTACCTTGCCTTTTATGAGATCTCATTTCAGAGTGATTCTTCTGTGCTCTGAATGAAAGTGAAAAGGTCTCTAGCAAGCTGACAAGAAACTTTTCTTACAAATTTAAGACAGTCACTGTTCCTTTGGGAGCAAGGAGTGTTACAATTGCTGTGTAAGAGGTGTTATTTGGTTTACTAACCACCACTTTAGGCTCTGTAATCTATAGCTTGTACTGTTGCCCTATGCAACGGGCTTTCACAGCTTGTTCTATTTCCTTGTGCACCTTAGGTTCATATAAATGGGTCAAACTTTTCTTTCGTAATTCAAATAATCTTCATGGACTGTTATGAAAATGTGTTTTTCTGCAGTGACATGGAATCACAAGTTTTCTCTCTTTGTTTAAAATCCTAGTTTGTAGTAACAGTGACCTATGGTGTAACTTTGAAAGGGAATATATATAAAGTCCCAGGCTCTAACGACTTAAGCACAACCTGCAGTGTCTCATGCTCAGTTGCTGTGGATTGCACTGTACTGAATGACAGGCCTGTAATCAAGCTCCCATCTTTGCTCCATGAGCATCAAAAATGTTGTAAAGACTGATCTCTATGATCTGTGCAAAATTTCACACTCTTAAAGATCTTTTCACCAAGCCACTAGTAGAAAGATCAATAACAGTCAGCTTCACCAATCTTTACTAACCTTTTATAAAAATATATATTTATACATTCTTATCGACCGTGGCGGAAATTCCTTTCTTATTTTGAAAACATTTCTTTTCAGCTTTTGTTCACATTTTAATTACCAAAGCAGAGGCTTCTCTTTGATGTTATTAGTGCAAAATAGCAGACACAATCTCTGTGCCAATACCCTACATGGAAGAATCAGCAGACAACCTAAATGTTTGCTGCCTGTGGAAATATTTCAGGACTTAACCTCTCTAGTAGAAACTCCTTCAGTTTCTCCAGATCCTTACCGAAAGTTAAATTTTGTGTCCCATGTATCTTCCAGAATAAAAAAAAAATATTGTTTTTTTCCCTGTATTTACCAATCCATGGATGTGTTGTACCCATATACTGCTAAAATAGGTATTCCAGAGATGGACTTATATATCTTGAGATATATTTGTACATTTTGTTTTATTTACTATTTTCCGTATTACTTTTTCTTCTACTTTCCCTATTTACTATTTTCCGTATTTTCCCTGTTTGTGTTTCATATGGTCTAAACTTTTAGCTCTTCCCAGTGCTGTTCAGAATCTCTGGTCATCATCCTCGATTTGTTTCTTCCCCTCAGATTAAAAGTCCAATATCTTCTCTATTATATCAAAAAAGTATATTTTCCCAGAAGATATCCTAGATGCCAAAGGCAATGCAAAAAGTAATCTGAGGAATTTATTTTTTTTTTTTATAAAAGCATTGAAAAGGCATGTCTCCTAGAATTTCTTCTTTTTTTAGTAGGAAAAAAAACCCTTTTTTTTCACATTTCTTTAATTATTTTGCTCTCTCTATATGGAAAGAATTACATCATAATTTTGTTTTGAAGGTACAGGTGATTTGGTGGTTGGTTTTGCTTATTGGGCTTGTTTTTTTGAGAATAGGTTAAAAATATATACTTACTACATGTCATCTGCTCATTCTTAAAAAATCTTAATTGGAGAATTTCACTTTTCCCCAAGGAAAGGGGAACAGCCTAGTTACATAAATCGTGGGTTAGGGTTGGAGTCTTGCTTTGACTCTGAACTCTGAATTACTTTGCATCTCCTAAAACATAATAAAAACAGTCTCCTGCCAATTCCAGGTCTTTTACCAAAACATTATTACAAGCTGTCACTCTCTCCAGTTTATTAACTTACACATCTAGTTCAGATACCTTAATAATATGGGTAAAATTGCCACTATATACAATGAATTTTACCTTCTTACTCCCTTGTCATTTGTTTGGTAACTATTTCACTCCTCCTGATATAGAAATGCCTAATCTGAAATTAATAAGTGTTTTCCCTATACAGAGAATCTTTTCCTTTTTATCTGTAATATTGATCAGTTGCAGCTCAGCAGAATTTTTCTCTCGTCAAAGAGTACCTTTTTTTCCAGCCTCTAAACACCACTACCCCTTCCAAAGCAGCAGTCTATTACAGTGCTTCCCTCTTTTTCCAGACTGACTTGTATTTACTCATATCTGTAGACTAAATGCTAGGGGTTTATGGTTTCCAATTGTGAACTGTGCGCACACTTCTGCCTCAAGTATTTTGCCTGGGGTTGTTGGTAGTGTTCTGAATTCTGTTTGCTGGTTTCCTAGCCAGCATTTTGACCTTTTGAGAAAAATATAACAAATCTCATGGCCAGGTATATATAATGTGATTACGTGAAAAATAGCCTGTAGGAACAAGCAAGGAACAAGTGATAGGAATGTTTTTGAAATCCAAGCAGAGCACTCTGGCATATGTATTTAATAAGTCTAGATAGTGTCTCCAAGTGTCTTGCTTATTCTTTTGTATCTCTTCCATACACTTATGGATTCATTTAAATTGGCATTAACCCTTCCCGGCCCCTCGTGCCTTGAAGTCATATATCTGAGGACAGAACTAAACACGGCATTTTTCAAGTTCTGCAGTAGATCTGGTCATGTTCAGACCAACACAAGGACACTTAAAAGCAACTTCTGGTAAAAGTGCTTTTCTACCTCAGAAAAGCTCAGGCCATTAATGTTTCTAGCTACCTTTAGTGTATTGAGACAATTGAAGCAATGACACAAATTCAAAGAATTGATCATAAGTAGTTTCTACTATTCATTCTGTTTTAAATTTCTAGTTAACGCTACCAGCCCAAAGTCAGATGCAGGTGGACTGGAACACAGATTTTTTTACCTCATTTCTCTGTGATAAGAATCTACTTAGTGGTTTTTGAGCAGTCAGTATCATAATGCGGCATCTCTCTCAAATTCTATTCTTTCAGTTTTGCACACAATGCTATACATATTGAAAAGTGACCTAGTTTTGTATCAGTCCATAAAGTTACAGATCATAAATCAGATGATTTATGACCAGCTAGACTATGCCTGAAAATGTTTGAGAGTGCACATTGATAAGAAGGTAGCATTAAAACAAAAAGAAGCAGCTCTGGATTTAACTACACATGGAGGAAATAAGAAGAAGGTTAAAATTTCAATTCAAGGTGTATGATTTCTTTGATATATGCTACTGAACTACACAGTCATGAGCTGGATTATTCTTTCAGCCATTTTTTTCCCATCTTCTGATGTTTTACCACAGCGTCCATGTAAGATTCATCTGCAAAATTCCTCATACACAGACCAACATATGGCTCAGTACGCCACACAGCCTCTTATGCTTATATTCAAGGAAATATTTCCTGACCTTTTACTTGACCAGAAGACCAATTGCATAAGACCACAAATCAGGTTGCCCTGTCCCTCACATGATGGATATACAGACGATGTATATATTTACGTGACTGGATGCACAGAAATTGCACGATGTGACATGATGCCATCACAAAACCAAATGTGAATCTGTCATGCAACAGAGATGCTGCTGGTCATAAAAGAGGCAACAGGCAAAAGAAGATAGAAGAGAAAAGGTGGTAAGAAGCAGACCACAATGACAATGAAATCAACACTTCTCACATCTAAGAGGCCACTGAGTAAAGAGGACCACAGACAACACCTGTTGGACATGTCTGTCCATGCAGGGGGTATTATTGCTTTGCTTTATAGCCTTAATAAATATATATGACTTCCCTTTATAGACGATAATGTAAGGAAAAGCTAGCAGGAAGGAGAGGTAAGCATAAAGCACAAACACCTCAGAATCCATTGGTTGAAAAAGAAAATGTCATGCTATGATTTACTTTTTGTAGAGTGCATAAGTGGTAGGACATTACAATACAGATGTGAAAGAGAGTGCTAACACCAGAAGTATCTAGGAAGTGGTCTATATGTTTTTCCAGATTTGTAGTTAAATTTTGAAGGTTAAACAATTGTTAAGAAAAACATTGGGGCTGTAGGCTATAAACTCTAAAGTACGCCCAGCATTACACAAAACCATAACTGTTTGCGAACAACCGATGTACATCAATACCTCAGTTTTCACTATTTCCTCTCATGCTCACAAAAGGATTGAAAATCTGTTTTAACAACTAATCTCTTTTAACAGCAATGTCAAATGAATGTATGTATGCATGTACAGCATGGTTGTCCTATTAAGACTAAAGATAAAACTCTAGCAGTCCACTTCTGATACCATCAAGTCACAGTATGTAGCTAATTTCTAGTTAATTAAATATGCAGCAAAAATCTAATTCAGTGTGTAAAACTCTTATCCTCTTTGAACTACACACCTCCTTAAGACCTGAAATGTCCCTCTAAAGCAAATACAACAAAAAAGGAAACATTAAAAACAGATGAGAAGGACAGAGAGCTACTGAATATCTAAGCCTAGACCTATGCATTTTTTATATATATTCATGGTGGTTTCCTCCTTTTACCTTCAGAGATAGAGCTTATTAAATTAAATCTAAAAATGTGCAGTACTTAATTCAGTCAGCATTACAACATTTCCAGTGTTCTTAAACAGTCATCAAAGTGCATTTCCAACCTTCTACACTGGCTGTGTGATGGAAATGGAGATCAGATTAGAAAGAATACGAAAATTATTTAAATATCTATTTAAAGTGTTTGTGAATCTGTGTTTATATTACAAGTTTTCATAAAAATACCATTGAAATGAAAAAAAAAAAAATCTTCCAGGATCTTTGGCTTACTCTGCTGTAATTGCCAGAATCATGTCCTATTTCACTTTTTATTTTTTCGAAAAGGAGCACTAGTGGCTTCTGATGTTCTCTCAACACACTCCCTTTGCTGATAAATGAAATAGACAATAAAAAAAACCCCCAAACTATGAGAATGAACCTTTTAGTGACTGAGAAGGGAATCACAGTTTACACACAATTTGCTTAACCTCTGCTACAAAAAGCTTCAAAAATTTACACACAGCTCTTGAAATTAAGTTTCCATCAACCTCACTGCATTTTGGAGGGGCAGGGCATGGGGGCACATTCAGATCACTTCAAAGAAGCCTGTATCTGCTTCACTCTAATTGCTCTGATTCACATATATGGGGTACCTTATTTTGTAATGCTTTCGAGTTCACTAAAACCACAATCTCAACCTCATTTTGAAGACTGTGTATGTATTTAATGATGTATACATATATACTACAGGTATTGTTATGTTATATAAAAACATTCAATAATAATGAAAACCAAATGCACCTAACATATAGAATCATAGAACCACAGAATCACACAATCATTTTGGTAGGAAAGCACCTTTAAGATCATCAAGTTCAACCATCAACCTAACACTGCCAAATACACCACTCAACCATGTCCCTAAGCAGCATATTTACACACCTTTTAAATACCTCCAGGGATGGTGACTCAACCACTTCCCTGGGAAGCCTCTTTCAATGATTGACAACCCTTTCAGTGAAGAATCCTTTACTAATATCCAATATAAACCTCCCCTGGTGGAACCTGAGGACATTTCCTCTTGTTCTATCACTTGCTATTGGGAGAAGAGACAGATGCACATCTCCTTTCAGGTAGTTGTAGAGAGCAATAAGGTCTCCCTTCAGCCTCCTTTTCTCCAGGCTAAACAATACCAGCTCCCTCAGCCACTCCTCATAAGACTTGTGCTCTAGACCCTTCACCAGCTTTGTTGCTCTTCTTTGGACACGCTCCAGCACCTTGATGTCTTTCTTGTAGTGAGGGGCCCAAAACTAAACACAGGATTTGAGGTGCAGAGTACAGGGGTAAAATCACCTCCCTAGTCCTGCTGGCCACACTAGTTCTGATACAAACCAGGATGCTACTGGCCTCATTGGCCACCTGGGCACACTGCTGGCTCCTATTCAGCCAGCTGTCGACCAACACTGCATGGTCCTTGTCCACCAGGCAGCTTTCCAACCACTCTTCCCCATGCCTGTTGCATTGCATGGGGTCATTGTGACCCAAGTGCGGGACCCAGCACTTGGCCTTGTTGGATCTCATACCACTGGCCTCAGCCCATCGATCCAGCCTGTCCAGATCCCCTTGTAGAGCCTCCTTACCTTCAAGCAGATCAACACTCCCACCCAACTTGGTGTCCTCTGCAAACTTACTGAGGGTGCACTCGATCCCCCTGTCCAGATCATTGATAAAGATATTAAACAGAACTGGCCCCAACACTGAGCCCTGGGAAACACCACTTGTGACTGGCCACCAATTGGATTCACCACAACTCTTTTGGAGCCACCATCCAGACAGTTTTTCACCCAGCCAACAGTATGCCCGTCCAAGCCACGAGCAGCCAGTTTCTCCAGGAGAATCCTGTGGGAAACACTGTCAAAGGTTTTACTAAAGTTCAGGTAGACAATATCCACAGCCTTTCCCTCATCCACTAATCTGGTCACCTTATCATAGAAGGAGATCAGGTTAGTCAAGCAGGACCTGTCTTTCATAACCCCATGCTGACTGGGCCTGATCACCCGCTTGTCCTGTACCTGCTGTGTGAAGGCACGCAAGATGATCTGCTCCATATCTTTACCCAACACCAAGGTCAGGCTGACAGGCCTGTAGTTGACCTAATCCTCCTTCTGGCCCTTCCTGTAAATGGGCATCACATTTACTAAACTTGAGTTAACTGAGAATTCCCCAGTTAGCCAGGACTGCTGATAAATGATGGAAAGTGGTTTGGTGAGCACTTCCGCCAGCTCCCTCAGCCCCCTTGGTAGATCCCATCTGGCCCCATAGACTTGTGTGTATCTAAGTGGTGTCGCAGGTCGCTAACCATTTCCCCTTGGATTATGGGGGTTTCATTCTGCTCCCCTTATCTGTCTTCCAGCTCAGGCTGTGGGTACCCACAGAACAACTGGTCTTACTGTTAAAGACTGAGGCAAAGAAAGCACTAAGTACCTCAGCCTTTTCCTCATCCTTTGTCACTATGTTTTCCTTTGCATCCAACAAAGGATGGAGATTCTCCTTTTGTTGTCCATGTATTTATAGAAACTTTTTATTGTCTTTTATGGCAGTAGGCAGATTAAGTTCTATTTGAGCTTTGGCCTTTCTAATTTTCTCCCTGCATAACCTCAAGGCATCCTTGTAGTCATCCTGAGTTGTATGCCCCTTCTTCCAAAAGTCATAAACTCTTTTTTTTTTTTTTTTTTCCTAAAATCCAGCCAAAGCTCTCTGTTCAGGCTGTTCTTTGCTGCCAGCTCGTCTTATAACACATGGGGACAGCTTGCTCCTGCACCTTTAAGAGTTCCTTCTTAAAGGATGTGCAGCCTTCCTGGACTCCTTTGCCCTTCAGGACTGCCTCCCAAGGGACTCTGTGAATCAGGCTCCTAAACGGGCCAAAGTCTGCCCTCTGGAGTTTCAAGGTAGCAGTTCTGTCAATCCCCCTCCTTCTCTGAGAATCAAAAAGTCGTCATCATTTTGTGATTGCTGTGCCCAAGATGGCCTCCAACCATCACATCCCCCACAGGTCTTTCTCTGTTCACAAACAAGAGGTCGCGTGGGGCGCCTTCCCTAGTTGGCTCCCTCACCAGCTGTGTCAGGAAGTTATCCTCAACACACTCCAGGAACCTCTTAGACTGTTCCCTCTCAGCTGTATTGTATTTCAAGCAGATATCTGGTAAGTTCCCCAACAAGAACAAGGGCTAACGATTGTGGGACTTCTCCCAGCTTCTTATAGAATATTTCATCTGCCTCTTCATCCTGGTTGGGCGGTCTGTAATAGACTCCCACCATGGTATCTGCCTTGTTGGCCTTCCCCCTGATTCTTACCCATAAACACTCCACCCTTTCGTTACCATTGTAAAACTCTAGACAATCAAAACACTCCCTGACATACAGGGCTACCCCACTGCCTCTCCTTCCTGGCCTATCCCTTCTGAAGAGTTTGTAGCCATTATGCGAGGCATCCCACCATGTTTCTGTGATGGCAACTATACCATGGTCTTCCCGCTGCACCATGGCTTCCAGCTTCTCCTGTTTGTTGCTCATGCTGCATGCATTGGTGTGGATGCATGTCAGTTGGGCTACTGATCCTACCACCTTTTGGGGGGGAGAAGCCCTAATTCCTATGTGACTGTTCTCGGGCACTTCTGTGGTTTCTAACACATCGACAACCCGTTGCGTCTTTGCTGCCATGTGCATCTCCATGCTAGGATGCTGCTTGCATTACTACAGGGACATTTCAAATTTGCTCCAGTGTACTCAGCACATTGCAGAGCAGACTGAAGGACCTCACTAGCACACTGCCCCTCAAACATCGGCATGCTGCTCCCAGGCTTATCTCTAGTGAGCATGGTTTTATCCCTTTCCCCCTTCAAAAGTAGTTTAAGCCTATTCCAATGAGTCCTACTAATTCCTGTCCAAAAATCTTTTTTCCCCTTTGAGACAGGTGCCCTCTGTCCGTTGCCAGCAGGCCTGGTGTCGTATAAACTGACCCATGAAATCCAACATTCTGCTGGTGATAGGTATTGATCTGCTGGCTCCTCCTGTTTCTTCCCTCTGCATTCCCTACAACTGCAAGGATACAGGAGACTTTGTGCTCCTGATCCCTCAACCAGGAGTCCCAAGGCCCTGAAGTATCTCGATTGCCCCTGGACTTCATCGCTGTCTACCTGAAAAATCAATAATGGATAGTAATCTGAGGGCCATACCAGGATAGGAAGCTTTCTCTTCACATCTTTAACCTGGGCCCCACAGAGACAGCACACTTCCCTAAGACCTGGGTCCGGTCTGCATATGGGGCTTTCTGTTCCCCTCAGGAGAGAGTGTCCTATGACAGTGACCCATCTTTTTTTCTTTATGTAGTCTAATGGCTAACTTCACTCAAGTGAGACCTGTAAGTTCAGGAGAAGTAAAGAGAAAATGTCCTGGTGGAGTGGAATTGTTGACAGCAGTGGCTTTAATGAGGCTTCACTTCAGTTCATGTCATCACTGCTGCTCTTTCTGGCTGTACACAGGTCTCTCAGATGAACTATAGAGAACTGTCTAGCCAGTCTTAAAACCTAAAGTCAACTGTCATTCATTCTTCTAGAGCCATGGATCTCTGGATTGCACCTGACACATATTTCTGTATTGAGGCTGTCATTATTGATAAGGAAAGTACTGATCACTTTTTCTTTCATAAGAAAATGCTGCCCTTGATGGAACACCCACTCTTCAGCATATCATAAAAGAACCTTCTGAGAAAGAGAAAAGATTTCATTATCAGAGACAGAAAAAGACTCAACACACAAAACAACTCATCCAGCACTATCTAAAGGAGTAATATGGAAATTAGTATTAAGATTTCAAATTTATCACCTTAGCATCAACAAAAATTGGTTTAAACTCATGAGACGGCCTATTCATCTTCATATCCTACATACTACAATAGTGTCTCCCTGAAAAAGTTAAGCACAAAAGCACTTGCATAGTTTTCTGATTTTTTTTTCCTTTACAGCTGATTTTCTTTGTATGTTGTTGTGTCAAAGAAATCTCAGTCCCTTCTGTAATTATATGTTTTATAACTATTATTAACTTGATATTTTCATGATATGTTAACTTTCAAGATTAATTTTACTAATTTTATTATTACTAGAGTAGTCCAACTCTACTATCTAGGGCTAATTAATTGCCAATGCTTATTTTAAAAGGTTTCAGGAAATTATGATTTATTTTGTCTGTAACAGAATATACCATTCAAATACTCTACCTCCTCCTGTTACTAAGCCTGGTTGGCAAAACAGAGCTTGCTTTTAACCAAATGTCTACATGGCTTTTCCTATTGTTTCATTACAAAAAATAAAATAAAAAATAAAAACCTGCTGTTTTAAATTTCTGAAATCTAAATGAATTAAAAAAAAAAAAAAACCTGAAAAACCACCTTTCCTAGAGATTAGATTTGTGCTCCTGTATTATGCAACCATTTGACTGTATGAATGTTGGCACAGTCTAACTTGAAATCCTGATGGATTATTTGGAGTTGAAAACAGAGCCATAAGTCATTCAAAATTTAATTTCCCCTAGATTTACAGTGAAAGCTCGGCTTTGATCTATGACATCTACCTCACAACAAACTGGCCATTCTTAATGTTATCAGGCTCCAGACACATGCTTCCATCACTGAAATATAAGGTATAAGGGATATTTGGATCACTGGCACAGGACTACAATAATGAATTAATAAACCGAAAGTGACAGAGAATGCTTTGAAGAATGCAGATATAATGAATAGACATCAATCAGTGTGCTAAGCCTCTGATTCAGCGAAGTGCTTCTGTCCCAGCCCTAACTTCAAGCATGCGAGCAGCCCTGTTGATCTCAGCCAGACTCAGACCTGGCACAGCAGGGTGCACTTCGAGAGCTCGAGCCTGCCACAGCTTTGTTCCTTTCTTCCCATTAGGGACAAGTCAGACCTGTGTGGTGGCAGCAGCAGATGACCAGGGCACAGCTGGCCTGGAAAGCAGGGGCTTGCAGGGGGTGATGAGCAGGGTTCCTGATGCTTTCAAACCCACAGAGACCTTGCCCTCGTGTACATCCTGAGGAGCCGAGTGACCACCATCCCTCAACCGCTCTACCCTATTCAGATCTCACAGGGTTTTGTTTGTTTGTTAGGCAGGTTTTTTGTTGTTTTTGCTGTGCCCACAAAAGGCAGCTTTAGAAAGGCGCAGGGACATTGATGTGACATCACGTGCACAGCTAATAGATCTGCTGCTCAGCTCATGGCTGTTCATATATTAAATTCTACAAAGACTATGAAATCTCCCTGTCAAAATAGGAGAGATGCAGCAAAATAAAGAATAAAAGTTAAGGCTTAGCATATGAATAAGGGAGTGGGGTATAGGGAATTATATTACAGATATGGAAAAAAAGTGGGAGAAAGAGGAGGAGAGTGAAACAGAGAGAGGAAGGGGAAGGGGAAAGGGAAGGGGAAGGGGAAGGGGGAGGGGAAGGGGAAGGGGAAAAGAGAAAGGCGAAAGGGGAAAGGGGAAGTGAAAAGGGGAAAGGGGAAAGGGGAAAGGGGAAAGGGGAAAGGGGAAAGGGGAAAGGGAAGGGGAAAGGGAAGGGGAAAGGAGCCCCTCCATACCCCAGAAGCAATGGAGTTTGAAGCTCCCAGCAGAAAGGGAAATGCCATTTTGTCTCATGGTTGGGAAGACCAGACAAAGACAACTGAACCTAGAGTTTTTACTGCCCTGACTACAAGCCTGGTCTTGGACCAGGAGCTGTGACAAGACAGGGCTTTTGCCAACTCTGGTCCAAAGGGTGGCACTCAACTTACCAACGAAACTACTCACTTCAGGCAAATTCCAGCTATTCCCCTGAACTAAGGCCTGCAGTAAGACTTTGAGATAATGTTACATATTCCTAGTCCTTCAAAAAAGTCCCATGAAGTCTTTTCTAAAATTGCCAGACTTCCACTGTTTCCAAACCAATATTATTTTAGAATAAAGCTGCCTGCTTTAATTTACTTTTATTTTCAAATGTCTGGTCTCCATCCCTGCCAGATATATGTAAGACTATATATCACTATACCACTGGGACACTCCTGACTTCTCACACAGGAAAACAATTTAGTTTAGTTCATGAAGAATCATTAAAAAAATATCCTTCAAGCATCACAGACTTTCAAATAAGTCATAAAATCTATTAAATCAAAACAACACCAACAAATTCAAAAAGCTAAAGTGCAAGTTTTTGCTTTTTCATAGAATCATAGAATGGTTGGGGTTGGAAGGGACCTTAAAGATCATTTAGTTCCATGGCTTGTTTTCTCAGAAACCAAAGCAATTCAACAGAATAGTTGGTAGGAACTAAGAACATTTCTTTTATTTTATCTTTCTGAAACACTCAAGAAATTTCCCATGTAATTAGAAATTTTAAGACATTGGCACCAATTGCTCTATTTTTCTGATCACCCATCTAAGCAAGTGAATGCAAGAATTTAGCCATTTAAACCATAGAGTCAATTGTAAACCTAGTTTCAAGTTAAGAAATCACCCATAATATTATTGGAAGGTTCTGTATTACCTCTTTCATAAATTCATGTTCATTATATCCTAATATAGCTTTGAACTTTGTCTGAAGACTTCACATTTCTTTCCAGACTTTATATAACACATTCTGGCATAGAAAAGTTGTCTCGTCCACCTTTTTCAAATGGCATACCAAAGAATAAAATTATTAAGTATCTCATTTACAAATGTAAATGTAGAAGTACCTAAGTGTAAGCAGTCCAAATTATATCACTTAAAGAGAACTGGGTATTAAAAATGGCATCCTCACAATAAAGTACCTTTTATACTGAGGAAAAGAAAGATATATTGGCTCCCAGACTGTGTGCCAATCACAAGCTGAATTATCCTGTTCAGAGCTATTTTTGTGGGATTATTTTTACATATAAAGAGCTGAAGGAATAATGCCGAATGAAAAATAACCCTACCATTTTAAAAGCTCATCCTATTACCATCACTGAAGCAGCAGGAAATTCAGCTGCTAATGAACACCTCTAACCTTAACTACATGTATGAAAAATTTGCTTTGCCTAAGTATAGCTGAGAGGAAAAAGTAGGCTTACAGTGTAAGTGACATCTTCAAAAATATTATAACCAAATGATCTAATTTCACAAAAGAAGTTTGTATGAACATATTTTTTGTACTACCTATAAGAAGACTGAAGTTTATCTGTCTCTATGTGAACAGAAGGGATTCGTGGCTCTAATTGCAGAATGCTAATTAAAGCGTTAGTGTAAGATTAGGAAATGATAAAATTTTCATTTCATCTAAACCAGTATATACTATATACTCCAGAAAAAAAAAAAAAATATCTGAAAACCCTCTCTCCTGCCTTTCTAAGGGCTTACTCTCATTTAAAAGTATAAGCAATTATTAAGCCTGTCACAAGTCTTCATATTGATCTAAATATCCACCTTCATTTTAACACAACCAACTACAAATGTTGGATTCTTGAATTTTTCATACTCTTCAATGCCATCTCACATTACTATGGATGCATAAGAATGACTACAAAACATTCCGCAACTCATCTTGTTAGCAGCATGTTCTTCTTGTACCAGCACAAATACTCAAATGAGCCAGAATTGAACAGAAATGCAACCCTCATGTTCTATCTCAAAAAAAATCAATTTACAATCTCCCACATGAACCTCTCTCATTCTGTTTTTGTTTGTCCTTGTTTTCTCCTTACTAAGGGAAAATTGCAAAAGCTACATTTTTACCACTGATTTATTTTGGTCAATTAATGAAGCATGCATATTTGTTTTAAGAGATAAGATTAAGGGATGTAGTTTTAATAAATTATATGACTACTTGGGTAGGAATTGTATTTCTTTAGAATCCACAGCACATTCACTGTATTGCCTGACTTAAAATCCTGGAAGAAGACGGGTTTTTCACAGTATGTAGACAATTGTTTGAGAAAAGAATTTGAATGCGAGAAAGAAACGATATAACCAAAAGGAAAAATAAAACGTTATACTCTAAATACATGGAGAGTGGGTTTGGTTTTGATTTGGGACTTCTTTTTCAGCAAGGCAGCAGAAAAAGTACTCGCATGTGTCCTTACAGTTTAACTGAGCCTTAACTCTCTTCTGCCCGTAATTCCGAGACAAACCCAGCTCCCCCATAGCCTTTCTGTAATCATAAATGGGAATCTGCAGAAGCTGGCTACAGGCAGCCTTCAGGAATACGATAACACAGAGTTGGAACTACTTAAATCCAGCCCTAAAGTAGGAAGTGTGGGAAGATGGTGACAGCCCACCAGCCCAGCACATATGTTTAATCAGAGGAAATGCTCCTGAGACGTCCCTGTAGCAGGAGGTCTCATGTCCACGCCCGAGGGTTCAGTAGCACAGAACACGTCTTATTCACAAAGCAAATGGAAGTACCTCACGCCTCTTCATCTTACATAATTCCTATTCTTTTTAATTTTTATGTCTTATTTACTTTGGCAACCTCCTTCCTCTGCCTCAAAAGTCAGGGACTGGCTGACCTCATACAACGTAATTCTGTCACTCCTCTGTCTCTGTGCCATTCTGCTTCTTGGTAAACCTGAATTGCTTTAAGGATCTATGCTCTAACCCATAACCAGGTCTGACACATTTGCAGGAAATACACACTACAAAACCTGCAATTTTAATTAGCGTTTTTTTTCTAACTAAAGATAAATTCTCCAGCATGGTATTCACATCCCAGCACATGAGCACTTTCCAAAACACTGAACTTTTTAAGGAGCTCCACTTTTCTTACGTTTGTACATACAAAGCTGTATTTTAATACACTACTAGAAGAAACTATCTTCTTTATTCATTTTAGTTAGCCAGTAAAATATTTTCTGTTATGCATATGTTTAAATAAAAATTATCCAAATGAAAAGTAATTTCTGGATGGGACTTTATTTGTCAATATTTATGGTTGCATGTCATTGTCATAATGTGATGCCATGTTAACTTTTCTGATATTTTACTTCGTAGGTTTGAAAAGGAAGCACCTGCTTAAGCCTCACATCTCTTCTGCTCGTAGTTTAATAAATATAAAAAAAGCCCTAGTCTTCTATTTTAAGCCTATTTCATACAAGGTTTCCTTTTTTATCTTTCCTTTGGCAGAACACATTCTGAACTGCTGCAGAAAAGTACCTGATTCATTTCTGGGGTCATGCACTATCGAAGTAATTATTGACTATGTTTCAAATCCATAACATTCACCTCTTACTAGACAAAGGTGTTAACTTCTGTTTTTTAAGTAATTAAGATTGTCAGTGACCTCTTCATGTGACCATAAAGCACTGTACAGAACAGAACTGTTTCAAAGGTTTCGTTACCACTTAACACATTGTTATTACTTTTGTTAATTTGTGGGAGTTGATACCTTTGGTATACTAATGCAAGACAAACAAAATAACTCGGCCCTTAACTCTAATGAAGAACTCAAAATCCCAAACCTTTCAAAAATTGTCTAGATTACTTTGGTGATGCTGTATAACAAATTATATCTTTCCAAGTTGCAAGCTGGGTGAAGTTAAAGGAAGCAGGGATGTGAAGAAGCATCACTGTATTGTACATATTTCTAATCAGAAACACATGAAAAGCCTCACTCCCTCATTGGCAAGTTCAGAGTATGTTCCCAAAGTATGGTAATTACCAAAGGGTAAAGCCTACCTGAAAGCACCACTAAAGTCATTGAGACCTTGACTACATTTGCCAGCCCAGCCTGAACTTTTACATGACTGCGGTATGGGCTACGAAAACAAACCAAGCACAGATAATTGTTATGTAGGGTCTTACCCAAGAGCTCTGGCCTGCACCTGACCAGTTCTAATGCTGAGGTATGCACAGAAAAGAAACAGAGAGGCACAGATAAACTCTCAACAACTTTGTGCCCAGGTAATACCTTGGGAGCAGGAAGCCAGCAGGCAATTGTAACCCAGGTAATAATAGCCAGATGGCTTTAGCTATGGAGAAAGTAGAAGAGATTGGCCTGGGGTAATGGTATAAGACAGCAAAGAAGCCATTGGTGGCTTATACCAAACAGGTGTGGTTCTGTCTACCTCATCCATGACAGCCAGTCTAAAATATTCAGCTCTGTAAACCCCTATGATAGCCTGTGGTTTAGTCTTCCACTAGGATCCTAGGCGTAGGTGGCCAGAAGCATACCCAGAGACCCTCCACATTGTGCCTAGGAGAGCAGAGATTCACATGGTCACGTTTTACAGCCTTCCACCCAGGAATGTCTAGCTCAGAACAGACCCTGAGCTTTCCAAGGTTTCCGCTGTACCGAGAGCAGTCACCTAGGTACCAGAATTGCCAAAAATCTGTGATTGGTGTGTTTCAGTACTCATGAATAGATCAATTCTTACTTAGCGATTCCTACAATTCAAACAATCCAGACCAGCTTCTCCCAGTAAGGCTTGGTTTAAAGACCTTGTACCTGGAGAACAAACTCCTTTGAGGCATCAGCCCTTGTATTGTGCACCTCTTTCCCTATCCCAGTGTAGCTCAGGCTGTTAAGAATGCTAATTAAGCTCCTACTGTCTGATAACATATGCACGACACTATTTTTACAGTATTATACAAATATTTAAAATGTTTTGACAGACTGTGTTCTGAGAACACTTAGCTGAATATCAAATGACTAAATCACAGGAGTTCTTTAGATGACATTACAGCTGATATGCTGCATGTAGCACAGGTACATGCTCACATACAGTAAATGGTATTTATAGTTTGTAAAATTATGAAAATGACATTAAGAGATTCAGTAGAAATCAATGTTTCGCTGTTTGGGGAGGATGAAACCTTGTAGCATTATTGCTTTTGGTGTTTTCCTTATTTTTGTCTGAAAACACAGGCATATAAATCTGAATTTGTTAGTAGATACTATAAAAAGCTGGCAGCAGGTAAAAATACTACTTGCCTCCCAGCTTACAAGAGATAAGATATATTGTTTTATCTATTCACCACAGTAAGGTACAAGAAAAGGTATATTATTGACCTTTCTCCCCTTTGATCTTTCTCTAAATTATTGAAACACTTAACACTGAATGTTTTGTTGCTGTTGTAGAAAATAAACCAAACTGAAACTGAACAGTCAGCCTCAGAGGTCTGTTCTCCCATCCATGTATGCACATACCCTCTATTAGCATTAATGAGAATTACCCATGCATATGGATGAGAGATCAGACCCCTTAATTTGTTTAGATGAGACCAATTTTAATCAGTGTGAGCTAATGCATAATTTTGTAGTACGCTTGTGTGGTTGGTGAGTCAACACGTTTGAGGTTTTCCCTTCACATTCCAGGAGCACCTGTGTAGGCTGAGAATTTTGAAACAGAAGAATGTCAAAATATGAATCAGGAATATTATTCTCAGGGTATTTGTCCACTGGTGAGGAAAAGTGGAGCCACAGTGACATTGAGTGACCTTGCAAAAGCAAACGAGGACAGAGAGCGACCGTTGAATGCCAGAAGCATGATTTCGCATTGAATCCCTATCATTAAAAAAAGTCTTATAGCCGTCACTGAGGTCTGTTGTAATAAATCATTGCTCTTGTTGATTAAACACAGGTCAGTAAACTTATACTCCTAGTGAAGCTTCAAAATTTGCATTACCTTCTAACCTCATAGCAACCTCACACTAAGCTCTATAAACATGTTTACTCAAACAAAACAAGCATCAAGAAAAATTATTTAAATGCATTACACAAATAACAACAAAACACATCATACAAGGTGAGACCAAAGACCTACTCAGGGAAAAACTTATGCTACTCTGACCTCCACATGAAAATGAGTTTCAGTCTCAAAAAGAAACTCCCACTTTAATGTCAGACACACTTTCTTTCCGCTGCTTCATTTTTTACTTGTATTCATTTTCCTAACTCACTCCCATCAATCCCAATCCATAGAGATCAGGCTTTTTTTTTTGAGACGCATAACTGTGAAGACATAGAATCACAAAATGATAGAATCATTTATGTTGGAAAAGACCTTTGAGATCATCAAGTCCAACCATCAACCTAACACTGCCAAGTCCACCACTAAAGCATGTCCCTAGGCGCCACATATACACTCTTTTAAATACCTCCAAGGATGGTGATTCAACCACTTCCCTGGGCAGCCTCTTTCAATGCTTGACAACCCTTTCAGTGAAGAATTCTTTCCTAATATGCAAGCTAACCCTCCCCTGGTGCAATTTGAGCACACTTCCTCTTGTTCTCTCACTTGTTACTTGGGGGAAAAGACTGACCCCCACCTCACTGCAACCTCTTTCAGGTAGCTAGAGAGAGCAATAAGGTCTTCCCGGAGACCTTATCAACCCCAGTTCCCTCAGCCGTTCCTCATAAGACTTGTGCTCTAGACCCTTCACCAGCTTCGTTGCCCTTCTCTGGACACGCTCCAGCACCTTAATGTCTTTCTTGTAGTGAGGGACCCAAAACTGAACACAGGATTCGAGGTGCGGCCTCACCAGTTCCGAGTACAGGGGTTCAATCACTTCCCTCGTTGTGCTGGCCACAGTATTTCTGATGCAAGCCAGGATACTCTTGGCCTTCTTGGCCACCTGGGCACACTGCTGGCTCATATTCAGATGGCTGTCAACCAATACCCTTGACAGATATTGCCTGTTTCCACAAATAAAAAGAATGTACAGACAGACAGATGTAGAAACTTTTTTTTCCAATGGAAATACTCAGGACACCTCCCAAATTGGACACTCCTATCTATAGGTAAAGGACAAGAATTTGCACCTGTAATAAATAATATATCTATAACAGAGACCAGTAGTGCAGACCCATGTGGAAGATGATGATCCATAGCTGTGATTAGGCCTTTTTCTTAATCTTTCTTTCAGGTTTTCACATTATTGGATGTTCAAACCATCTATTTGACAAAGGTAACTTTTAGTTTTTAAAACAGCTTTCAGCTGTTCTGTGCTTTCCAAGGTTCTGTGTGAAGCCATGAGTAACTTGTACAGATCATTTTAAATAAAGGTCTGGATAACCTTGTACTACGCCCCACAATTAGCCTGTCTGAAACATACACAGGCAACTAAAAATGTATAAAAAGTTTGAAGAGTTCTAAAAATATCCTTGTGTTACGTTTTTTCTGCCTTGTTCCCACAAAGTACAAAGAAATTTTTCTACTGAATTCTGCACGAGGCCAGCAGGATCTAAGCAGTAACTGACAAAGCTACACACAATGCTTCAGTTTCAAGAGAAGATATTTTTAGCTCATCGAGTGATGGAAAAGTGAGACGTCCACCCGGATATTTGGATTCTTCCATTCCACTATGTTGCATCACTCTCAATATCTCAGTGGGGAAGGGGAGAGAAAGAAATGTTATAAACACACATGTAGGCATACACTCTATGCAGTGTACATATTAAGTGCCACACACTTGGAGATATGCAATTTAAGATGCATTCTTAGGAGAATTTATGAAAGGAATCATGAGCATGTGACAAAACACACATTAAAAAGGTAATTTATCACATGGATTTCACAGGATGGTGCATTTTTTATTAGATATACACAGCTTTATTTATTTATTTATTCCAAATGCACTATTCCACCAAAATCATAATAAGTGAGATGAGAAAGAGAAGTACAGTACCGAGGTGTCCTTTTCATCCTGGTAAAGACTGGATGTTTTTTTCCAAGCAGATAACACACTGCACCACTGATTTCTTCATGTAAAAATATTTTGTGTAAAGCCAACATTGAAATTCACATTAAAGTTTATATACAAGTAATAAGAGAAATTCCTCTGAGATATCTGTTTGGACTAACTTCTTTAAAAGTGTTCAGAGTGTGGATAGAGGAGAGAACAATGAGATATTGAAGTTCAGTATTTACATCAGAGATGATACTAAGTTGTTAGCACATAATTATTATTATTGTAAATGTTTTCTGCAATTTACAAAAGCATTAAAATAAAAGATTGTTATAGGAGTTTTCTAAGTGAATCATATTTTACTGCTACCTAAATTCATGTAATATTTATAAGAGAATAATTTATTTACATGAGTCTGAGGGACAAACAAGCTGTAGTGTGTAGATACTAAAACGGCTCCATAGCTTATCTTAACTAGGGATAAAGAATTCAAATTGTCAAATCTTAACAAACTGATCACATTTGGATATCATTCTTATATATTTGGGAAGTTAAATAAAATCTATCTCTGATAATCCCCAAATAAAATTTATGCACAAATACATTAATCTCATGATCTCAAAGTAATTTCTAATATGGTTTTAGTCGCTTTCCAAGGCCAATCTGTGTTCCAGATCCAATTCAGCACATCTGCTAAACTTTCCAGCATCCTTCCCGAGCTAGAAGTGTAGCATTCAAGATAAGTACTGTTGTATCCAAGCTGTATCTTGAAATTGTATCTATTTACATAGTACCTCTGGACTCAATGAAAGGAATTTCATCATGTTTAGTTCTCTGGACAATTAAAACAAACCTCCAATAAAACATACCAAGATTAAACTTCTTTGGAGTGAAAAGCTCACTGCCAGCAACAACTCCTAAATTAAATAACCTAATCTTTCTAGTACCTCAGTAATTCACAGGGCTGGACTCCATCATCTTTTAGTTGAGATATTGGAGGATTTAGCACTACTGAAAGGTAAAAACTATTCTGTTCTGCAGAAATAGAGGCAGAGAAAAACAACCAAAAGAACTTTCAGTGTTTACTGACCAGGTGTGTAATCACAGACCTATTAAGTAGAACTGTGTATTTTCTTTCCAGTGTGCTCCTGTATTATGTAGAACTGTTAAGAGAGCGATGTCACTAAACCTCCCTTCCTCAGCATTGTATATTTGCTACAGAATAAATCTAAAAGATGGTGCTGTATTGTAGTGGGGGCAATTCGAATGGAATTCAATCAATTTCTCAAAAAAAAATTTAAAAAATCGTCCCTTTCTGAACAAGTCGGTTTGGATTGTGCGCTGTTGCTTCAAGTAAAGTACAAAGTATTTTTTCCTTATTACATATTTAGAAAGTTACTGTCAAGAAGGTCTTCATCTGGTCAATAAATTATTTTTTCTACATCTTTAAGAACCTTTTCAGCGTGCGTTCACTTCTTTGTGAATTCAAATTGTAGCAAAGACCTTAAAAAATATTTTAACAAAAATACATGTGCGTAATAATCCATGGAATTTTATTCATAGTTTTGTTTCCATCTGTTGTATTTACACTACTCAGTAAATGATTTAGTGTTGTGACCATCCCTCTGTACTTAAATTTAGCCATACTTGCATAAAAATTATTAAGCAATAAAAGTAGAATAGTTACCTGATGAAAATAAAAAAAATAATTAAATCAATCAAAAAAGTGAAAAAAGTTATTTTGGTTACAATCCAAATGTACAGACATATCTTAAAATTAACAAACAATCCAATAGCAGAAACTTACTGATCAGAATACATATGACCCGAAAAAAGTTCATAAACATTGAAGCCTCTCCACAGAGAATTCACATCCGGGCAAAACTAATGATTATATTTTTGTAAATTCTGTGAAGAGACTTGCTTCTTTCCCACCAATTTCTATAAAGGCCTTAATCACCATGGCTTAAGTAGATCAATTAAATATTCTCACACACAGAAAGAACCCACTGAGTAGCTCTCATACTTGATGCAAAGGAAACATGTCCCACACAACTAACTAACTATCTAATTAACTAACTAACTAACTATCTAATTAACTAACTAACTAACTGTCTGTCTGTTTGTCTATCTGTCTATCTATCTACCTACCTACCTATCTATCACCATTTGAAAAAAACTTTATCTGTACTTTCAAACTAAGTTAAAATTAAGGACTTTGCCTTCAGGGAGCTGGAAGTGCCTCTACAAAATCCATTTCTAATGAAGTTTAAAGCGGGGCATGAGGGCCTGGGAAAGACTTTGGGGTCACAGAGCTGCTATCACATGGCACAGAGCCACAATAGCACTTGCCAATACTAATGGCAAAAAAAAGAGGCTGAAACCTTCTGAGATCTGGATCCTTTTCCACTCTCTCCAAAAAACTATTACTGACTAACTAATACACCCCTTAAAAGTTACAGACATATGAATTCATGCCCCAATGTACAATGAAAAATCACCATTGTTCACAGAGCTTAGAAATACAATTGGGTACATAAATTTATAATGGTCTTAAGTAAACTGAGTTAAATTCAGTCAGACTGGCAAACAGTAACAGTCTGAATTCTCAGCCAAAATTTTGCCTTGATATTCTGCACATTCGTTGTCTTTTCCAGCTGCTCCTTTCTATAGCAATAATGTAAAACATCAACTTTGGTCATTTTTGTCTTGAATTTTACAGCTATTTTACACAGGCTAAAGACAAAAACAGTAAATAAAAAAGCACTGATGCAAAGAGGTGTTTACTTCTCAGAGTTGAAACAGACATTAGAGAAAGGTGCAGCTGCTCACCACCTATTCCAGTCATGCTGTAATGGCACAAGACAGAAAAGGAAATCTGTTTATACCTTTTCTTTCTCATTCAACAGATGACATGCTTCAATTCAAAACAAAACTGGAAAACTACCCAGTTCCATACTCTCCTGTGACTTCTTACTACCAAAACACTTACTTGTAGCTTTAAATTAAGCATGTCACTAATCTTACTGTACTCATCAACATTAGTCACATGCTTAAATATGTTTGGAATTTTTTGGGGTTAAAGATCTTAACAATCTCACACCAACAACAGAACCAGTAGCTAATGAATAATTACAGACATATTAATCCTGAAAACTAAAACGCTGAATTTCAGATATGAAAAATTCTGTGCCAATTTCAGTTAAAGTCATTATGGATGAAATAACATAATAAAAAAAATCTGGATGAAAATAACTATTTAAATTTACACTTCAACACAGCTTCATGTTTAAGTCATCTCCTGTTTCTCAATTCTTATACATTACTACCTTCTAACCTACACATCACCAGATCTTCTGAATTGCATTTGCTATTCAAGCACAGTTACACATGCATAAGCATACCCCCACAAAGATCTGTTGATAATAATTGAAAAAAATTTAAAATCATCCATCACAACATAATAAAGCTTGGTAGTGAACTGTAACTTAATTGCTACCATTATCTATCATACCTCTGGCAGAAACTGCTAATTGCCAGGTAACTGCTTACCATGGCTCCTGATTAATGGTTCAAGAATGCGTAAAATTTTTAGGGTTATGACCTTTGGAAGAAGGGGCGTACAACTCAAGAGGACTACAAGGAGGTCATGAGGTTGTGCAGGGAGAAGATTAAAAGGGCCAAAGTGCAACGAGAACTTAAGTCTGGCTACTGCCATAAAAGACAATAAAAAATGTATCTATAAATACATTAACAACAAAAGGAGGGCTAAGGAGAATCTCCTTCCTTTATTGGATGTGAACAAAAACATAGTGACAAAGGATGAGGAAAAGGCTGAAGTACTGAATGCTTTCTTTGTCTCAGTCTTTAACAGTCAGACCAGTTGTTCTCTAGGTATCCAGTCCCCTGAGATGGAAGACAGGGAAGGGGAGCAGAATGAAACCCCCATAATCCAAGGGGAAGGGAGGGAGCTGGCGGAAGTGCTCACCAAACCACTTTCCATCATTCACCATCAGTCCTGGCTAACTAGGGAGATCTCAGGTAACTTGAGTTTAGCAAACGTGATGCCCATTTACAGGAAGGGCCAGGAGGATCGGAGGAACTACAGGCCTGTCAGCCTGACCTTGGTGTTGGGTAAAGATATGGAGCAGATCATCTTGCGTGCCTTCACACAGCAGGTACAGGACAAGCGGGTGATCAGGCCCAGTCAGCATGGGGTTATGAAAGACAGGTCCTGCTTGACTAACCTGATCTCCTTCTATTACAAGTTGACCCACTTAGTGGATGAGGGAAAGGCTGTGGATGTCGTTTACCTAAACTTTCATAAAGCCTTTGACAGTGTTTCCCACAGTATTCTCCTGGAGAAACTGGCTGCTCGTGGCTTGGACAGGCATACTGTTGGCTGAGTGAAAAACTGTCTGGATGGTGGCTCCAAAAGAGTTGTGGTGAATCCAATTGGTGGCCAGTCACAAGTGGTGTTTCCCAGGGCTCAGTGTTGGGGCCAGTTCTGTTTAATATCTTTATCAATGATCTGGACAGGGGGATCGAGTGCACCCTCAGTAAGTTTGCAGAGGACACCAAGTTGGGTGGGAGTGTTGATCTGCTTGAAGGTAAGGAGGCTCTACAAGGGGATCTGGACAGGCTGGATCGATGGGCTGAGGCCAGTGGTATGAGATCCAACAAGGCCAAGTGCTGGGTCCCGCACTTGGGTCACAATGACCCCATGCAATGCAACAGGCATGGGGAAGAGTGGTTGGAAAGCTGCCTGGTGGACAAGGACCATGCAGTGTTGGTTGACAGCTGGCTGAATAGGAGCCAGCAGTGTGCCCAGGTGGCCAACGAGGCCAGTAGCATCCTGGCTTGTATCAGAACTAGTGTGGCCAGCAGGACTAGGGAGGTGATTTTACCCCTGTACTCTGCACCTCAAATCCTGTGTTTAGTTTTGGGCCCCTCACTACAAGAAAGACATCAAGGTGCTGGAGCGTGTCCAAAGAAGAGCAACAAAGCTGGTGAAGGGTCTAGAGCACAAGTCTTATGAGGAGTGGCTGAGGGAGCTGGTGTTGTTTAGCCTGGAGAAAAGGAGGCTGAAGGAAGAACTTAGCTCTCTCATAAAACTAATGGTAGTAGCAGTGATCTAATTAGTGAACTAATTCTAAGAACAGTGTTGATTAGTTGTTTTGACTTATTTCAGAAAGTCCTGTATTTTGTGAATTTCCTTGCATGCTTCAAAGAATAAAAATGAACTCTCATTTAAGCTACGTATGTAAATATTGTTTTCTTACAAGCTCATGGGTTTTGTCTTGTTTTGGAAAGGCATGAGTATGTTCTTGGCTAGCTCTACTATGCTGCTTCACTTCTATTAAAAAAATATTCCAAATTCAGGAATCAGAAAGTTAAACAGAAAACTCTGAAACATTTGGCCAGCCTAAAAATTTGGCTTCTATTCAGAGTTGGTCTCGGGGACCTTGCTTGAACTCCAAATGCATAATGCTATCTTCAGGGGGAGACAGCAGTGCAGCCCATACTTTTCACAGTAGCACATTGTCCTCGTTTGAGGTTAAACAGAACCAATTTTATTCAGTAACTTTGCATATTAGCTGGGCCTCTTCTAACTACTGAAATTAACAGCATATTGTGCAGACAATGTTCACTCTCTCAGGGTGATAAGTCCCATGTTTATAGCTGATGCCCAGGCATGGTATGCAGAGAGGCTCTTGCTTATACTTATTGCTATAACACCCAAGGCCAACCAACTTTGTTATTTGCCCCGTTAGAGGGTCGGAAATGGAAAAGCACAGTGGGGTCCCACCTAAAGGGAGGAGCGGACAGAAGAGGTGACCCAAAACTGACCAACAGGGTATTCCATCCCATCTGCCTCATGCTCAGTAGAAAAGATGAGGGATCAAAGGGTCAGCTCACTTTCTTCAATGGCCACCGTCTGAGGACTCAGTCTGTTCGTCTGCCTGTGATCGCGATCCTGAATGCAGATCTGGAATCCAGTTCCCGTCCGTCCCTGAGTCCAGCCTGGGAGTGCCCCAGTGCCAGCTGGTGTCGTGATTGTCATCTTGAGAGCTTAATATGGTTTTATATATATTTCATTATTTCCTTTTATTTTATTATCAGTATTTCATTAAAATAGTTTAGTTCCTTCTAAACTCATAAGTCTCTTTTTCCCTCCTCTGCCTCTCTCTTTGAAGAGGGGAAGAGGGGAGCATCTGTCTGTCCCATCTGGGGCCCCCAGGTCCCCAGTAGCCGATTTGGCCTAAGCCATGACACACATCCTCTCTTGACATCTCAGGTGTCTTGCCTTTCCCATTTTGAGATACCTCTAACAGAAACTCCCTATTAAGCTCTGGAAAGCAATAAGTTCCTGAATTCTCAATCTAAAAGGCACTTGGAAGAAATGACATGGCATTTTTCACGCAGGACAAACTTTTTCTTTCCTTTCTGGTTTCTGTTTCAGATGTAGAGTTTCAAAACTGTATGGGCAATTGGTACAACAGGTTTCAGAAAGAGAGAGTCTTAATTTTGTCTCTCAACTTTTTGCTTATGAAAACCTATAAATCTCCAAACAAATTTTGGGATACGGGTCTGATCCTTTTTATGCTCCATTGAGATCACATGGAAAACTGATTAAGGCATCCAGCGTAGCATAGCACTTAACAGGTGAATAAAAACAATTATTTTTGTTTTCCTTTGTATATTCCTGAAGGAAGGAAGATAATCAGAATACTGTAGATGCCTTGAATAAAGTCATAGAGGTATCACAGGTTCTATTCATAGAAGTTTTTTGTTTGCCTTTCTAAATCTGAACTGAATCATCACCACTTTCATAGGATAAGCTTCAGCTTTCCGTATTCTCAATTTTGGTGGTAGCTTTGCAGATATAAGTGCAATATAAATAGTGAATTCTGTCATCAGACTAAGAAATTCAGGCCTCCACTGAAAATACTACTGTCATACTACTCCACTGTCATACTACACTTCAAATACACCTCCTCAATGTATACAAAGATCACTTAAACTAGATCACTATTGTCTGAAACAGGCAGCTACTGAACTAGTTGCTTAATACATTCTTATTTTATATTCCTTAAGGATGGGTGATCCATGGTGGTGACTTAGACTTGAATTTTTAGAGTTAAAGTGCACTAAGGAAATTCATGTATGCTTACTGGATGTGACTACATCAGCAGACAACGGAAGAGCTATGGATGTCGTCTATCTGGACTTCTATGAGGCCTTTGACACAGTCCCCCACAACACCCTTCTCTCTAAATGGGAGAGATCAATGGATTCAATGGGTGGACTGTTCGGTAGATGAGGAATTGGTTGGATGATCACATCCAGAGGGTAGTGGTCAACGGCTCAATTTCCAGATGGGGATTGGTGACAAGTGGTGGTCATCAGGGGTCCATGCTGGGACCAGGACTGTACAATATCTTCATCAATGACATAGACAGTGGGATCGAGTGCACCATCAACAAGTTTGCAGATGACACTAAGATGAGTGGTACAGTTGATACGTCTGAGGGACAGGATGCCATCCAGAGAGACCTGAACAGACTTGACAGGTGGGCTTGTGTGAACTTCATGAAGTTCAACGAGGCCAAGTGCAAGGTCCTGCACCTGGGTCAGGGCAACCCCAACTATCAGTACAGGCTGGGGGATGAAGGGATTGAAAGCAGCTCTGCCAAGAAGGACTTGGGGGTATTGGTGGATGGTGAAAAGCTGGATGTGAGCCAACAATGTGCGATTGCAGCCCAGAAAGCCAACTGCATCCTGGGCTGCATCCAGAGAAGTGTGGCCAGCAGGTCAAGGGAGGTTATTCTGCCCCCCTACTCCACTCTGGTGAAACCCCACCTGGAGTACTTTATCCAGCTCTGGAGCCCTCAGCACAGGAAAGACACGGACCTCTTGGAACAGGTCCAGAGGAGGGCCACAAAAATGATCAGAGGGTTGGCACACCTCTCCTATGAGGACAGGGTGAGAGAGTTGGGATTGTTCAGCCTGGAGAAGAGAAGGGGACAAACTTTTTAGCAGGGCCTGTTGTGACAGGACAAGGTGTAATGGTTTCAAACTAAAAGAGGGTAGATTTAGACCAGGTATAAGGAAGAAATTTTTAACGAGGGTGGTGAAACACTGGAAGGTGTGGAGGTGGTAGATGTTCCATCCCTGGAAACACTCAAGGTCAGGTTGGACAGCGCTTTGAGTAACCTGGTCTAATTGAAGATGCTTATTGCAGGGGGGTTGGACTAGATGAGCTTTAAAGGTCCCTTCCAAGCCAAACGATGCTATGATTCTATGATTCTACTGCTAAAAACGACAATGAGCATATTATCCTACTCTTCGCTTTTTTTTTTTTCTTTTCAACCGTGTATTTCTCACAGCATTCTGCTCTTGTGGTTAAGTGGGAATCATTTTGCAACTATCAACAAGACAGAGTTTGAGCAGCATGCATGGAAGTGACATACACAGTCATTTCATTAAGAACCTTACTCATCTCTTTCTCAGTATCATCAAGAAGAAAGAACATCAGTACTCACAGTAATTATTAGGATGACAGAAATTTTCTGTTACATCAAAATAAGGGAACAGTGTGGGATTTCAAGTTTAGCAGGTCTAAAATTTAGAAAAAAACTTAAAGGTGGGTAGTATAAAGGAGTATAGATTTGTACCTTGATGACCTCTATTTATCTATTATGAAGACTGCTAATTTCATTTATAGAATTTCATATAAAATTAGTGGAGGAATAATGCTAGATTATTTGCCAATTTTATACATACAGAATTTGCTTCTTTTTCATTATGAAAGAGGGAGCCATGAGCTGTAATTACTATCTCCTCCCTCTTCAATGATACATTTGCAGCTACTCCCACACTGTGTTGTTAAAGTTGTTAATAACTGAGATATACTTTAGTTCTTCCTAGTTGGTGCATTAGCAGTTGGAGAACCAGAGTCAGAAGGACTGCCTAAGGGCTCAATCCACATCACAGTGAAGTCAAGAAGAAAACTCTGGTTCGCATCACTGGGACTTGAATTAGACCTAAATATACAGAAGAAAATCCAGCTATTGTATAGTTCTTATGTTCAGTTGACAATTCAAACAATCCTTATGAGCATGGGCAAGTTAGAACTAGCAATAGGAATTCCCTGCAATTTATTCTGAAATTAAAGTTATTCTAAGCAAGTAGGAGGAGAAGCTAGAAACTGAAGAGATACTGTGAATAATGAGGACTTTTATTAATAACAACACAGAGAAATTATGGCCAGCTATTACCACAAGCATTATATACACCATTTGCTTTGCAATGTCAGTAAATTATTTCTTTAAATTAAGTTACAAAAACTAGTGTTTATGGGAACTGTGGGATAAACAGATTTATGTCCAGTATGTTACTGAAAGAAGGTAAAAAAGGTCTCTTGCAATAACAGTTTCACGTAACGAAATCAAATCAAGCTATTAAACTTAGTGCAGATATGGTAGTGCAGATAGGAAGGAAAGTCCTGACTTCATGTATAGAAAGTTCTAGGATTATAAAAGCAACCACCAGCATCCTTCATACTATGTTCAGAACAACTGATCTTGATTTTTGTACTGGCAAGAATAGTACCTGCTTCCTCATGTCTTCTGGAATATAATGTGTCTTATAGAGAATACACATTGTAATTTTCTTCCTCTGTGAAACTGAATTGATGATATCTCTTGTCATAGATAAGAAGAGACTGGAAAAAAAATTCAACTCACCAAAGCGAAACTCCAAAGAGAATCTTTGCTGGAGTATGGCATACAGGGTGACTGGTCTGTACTGTCTTCATCCCAGCCTACTGGGTAAATCACTCCCTGACCTCTGCTCTAAGTTTTCTGCTCACCTTCTATATTTTAATACAAGTTACATAAGAATTACATGGCTATTGAACTTTAGGGCAGGACACTATAAAGTCAGTTCCTTCTTCATGATCACACATTGTAGAAGTTGAAGGTAACTGACATAAAAGTTTACAGCAACTAACGTAGCAGCATATTGCTCTGCCGTGGTTAGTATCATTTTGTTTTTCCCTGGAAAATGATATTTTACATTAAAAGCTTCATGCTGTCTTTAACACTCTGTTTTCTGCATCAGTGTGCTGAAGACTCAAGGTTATTAGTGGAAAAATTCAACTACAGACCAATACAAGAAGACAATTGTCATAAACAAAGAGCACAGACAGACTCCTGATACCTTTACATTTTCAAGAATCCATAGCTGGTTTTTTATCATTGCTCTTGCTTCAAAGGAGTGATTGTGACATTGATTAACATAATATTGAGTGAGATGCTGTCAAGATAAACTGCAAAGACAGCTCCTCCTGTGTTCTGGAGACTTGGTTCTGTTTTCATTCCCTTTTGAAAAACAGAATATTGGATCTTGATTCAATACCACTGAAATCAATATGACAGATGTTTCACTGGATCAAGATCTGATACTCCTTTTTTTTTGGTATAACGTAAAACTGAATAGATGCTCTAAAATCAGTAGAGTTGATGAAACTTATTTAAGGAATTGTCCCAGCAAATGTGCCATTGACCTCAGCGTGATGAGATATAAACAACCACATGTCTAGATACCCAGGCACATGACCTTTTATATTTTCTTTCATTTACAAGACAATAGCGGTTCAACCTGAAGTAGCAGAAAATGCCGACATGATTCGATCAGACAGATACTGCCAGTATCTGCTCTCATGGAAACTAATCACGTTCTGGAATAACTTCATTGAAGTCACTTGATTTAGTTGGTATGTTTGAGACATGATATACTGTATTTACTTGAGAGAAGAGTTTACATGCTGTATGCAGTTTCAATGTGTATTTTCAAACTTCAACTGCAAATGTGACCTATGTGGTCTTCATAGAGAAAGGCTTGGAAGAAATTACAACTTAAAACATAACAGATTAAAATGATGAGAGAGCAATCTTTTGGGTTTGGAACAAACGATTTAAAAAAAAATACCATCTTGCTTATATGAGGTAGTCAGATTAAATGTTCTGTCTACTCTATTTTACCTCATTAGTTTTTGGTGAATATCAGGCTTTTATTGCAAAGAAAAATGTAAAATAGTTTATACACATGGGTCATGAGGTGTTTGATTTTGAGACAAGCTCAAACTTGGCACAATTTTTACCCACAATTGTGGAGCATTATTTATGTACACATACATGACACGGGAAGTTGTACAGGGCAGGGGGTTAGGTAAGGAGTGAGTCTAGCCTGGTTTACATGCGACTGAGGCTTTACCATTGTTCTAACGTGTAGGATGGAACAGCAGCAAAGGAAACATTATCTCCCTTTGTGATCAGAGAAGCACAGGTTTGCTCCTTTCAGGCCCTAAGAGAACTTAAAAAGAAATGAACTAGTTTTACAGACACTCTATAGCCAGTCATCTGCATGATTATGGATTAGGCATTTTAAAAATTTGTTCTTGTCATAGGCAAATGTCAAGTTACCTTCAAAGAAATCATTGCTACTCACCTTAATCATGTTTTCTGCATAGCAAAGGATAGGATGGGAAATGAACAAAAAAAATGTATTATTTCCAGTGCTAATTGCCTGAATCCTTCTGCTATTTTAAAGATACCTGCAGACCCAATAAATGAGAATTGGTTCACAGACATAACTTATAATCATTACTCTAACATCACAGCAACAGCTTCCACTCTCCTTTAATTCCATGCAGTCAAGGGAGTTAAACAAAAGAAAGGGGAAGTATTTCCTTTACTTACTTATAGTCTGAAACATTTACTTTCAAAATCATTCATAACGAGCCCCTAGTGAAGATCTGCAGTCTGATCATCTGATGTTCAGTCACTGTTTGCCTTTATGGGGTGACAGTGAACACCATTTCTCAGCTGCTGTTTCCCTGCTTTCAGGAGTCCATTTTGACCCCAAAAGCATTAACCCAGCCAGCTTGCATTTCTTCCTGTACTGTCATGTAAGATATACGCTATACAAAATAAGGAACATCGACCTTGAAAGGAAAGGGGGGGGGGGGGGGGGAATGGAATAATAAATCCCACAACCAAACCCATTCAACAGCCCAGACCAAGATCTAAGCTCTGTCAAAATGATTTCTTATTCCATTTTACTGAAGCAGTGCCATACTTTATCACTTCTGAGTTCATGTCTTACAGCTGAGGCAGCCCACTTGAATTGGTAAGTTGTTTAGTTAAAGTATACACGTGCTATTCACATTGTCAGCACCACTTAAAAGGAAAAATCATTTTACAGGTGAAATACAGCCGCAACTGCAACAGGACGCTGAAATCCAAAACACTAAAGTACATATAACTAATTGCTGCATATCTCACTGTGCTCCTTCTCTTCCCCATTTACAGAAATACTATAGTGAGACTCATAACACTGGTGGAGGTGGCAGCTTTAGATCTTCTGGGAGCTTCTGCTGAAGTCTCACAAACATAAATAAAATTGGTCAGGTAACTTTAGCTAAGCTTAACATACTACTACTGTCTGTATCATAACATCACTGCACACACATTTATACACAAACTGCAATATAGCGTGGAGAAATGCCAAATTTACCTTGTGAGTATGAAACGTACAGATGTTGAAACACCTAAATAAATTGTGACTATAAAAAAGTGCTTTCAAAGTCACCAAAGTCCTCAGTTTAGAAGCATTAAAGTTTACGCTTCATTACACCTGGTCAGAAGTAGTTGTGTTTATTTATAGACATTTTTATAGAGGTGGGATGAGTTGTTTAGCTTCTTCAGTCCAGTCAGGGTGCTGCTTTAATAGGACAGATCAAGTATTGCCATACAGGCATACACATATTTTTTTAAAGCAAAAAGCTCTATATTAAATTGCAAACCATACCTTAAAAGGGCTATTTGCTCAAACATCAAGGAAATCAAAGGCTTTCTTCTTGAAATTTACAAATAAGGAAATTTGGATCCAGAATGCTAGAAGTGTCTCGTAACTCTGTTTAATTTTTTTTTAATGTAATTGAAAAATCTTGTGAAGGCAATGTTGAAAATTGAGCTTGTTTTCTATTACACTGCAGTACAGTACAAAACTCTATGCATTTCATGTAAATTAACAACATTATCAGACTACAATGAATCTAAACACTCCTCTATCCGTACTTTGTGAAATGTGAATAAATAAAAACTTGAAAGTAATGCAAATGAAGTCACCGAGAAAAGATCCATAAAATTCAGAACTAGGTCAAAAGTGAATGCATTAGTGTTCAATATAATTCCATCTTAGGTTTTAATGTGCACCTTCTTCTTTTGTTCTTTCTGCCAATTGATTATCTTTCAGTAAAGTTTACACGTTACCATTAAATGTTAATAATGCATAAATATTAAACACCATTGTAAAGTTAGCAACACTATTAATATCCTCAATCTCTGTAGGCGATACTAGAAATTACTAAGATCAGTATCAGTAGGCAGAATCATAAAAATTCTGTCTTTCTGGAATTGATAGCAATAAACAATGGACAAGGTACAACTGATATTTAATACAGCTATCTCCCCCTACAGAACTGTAGAGAATGGGGAAACTGGTGTTAGGGAAGAAAAGCCAACGTGACTCTTAATAGTTCACTATTTTCCATCCTTTTGTCTGTATGTAGACCATCTGTATATACTTATAAAATGCTATAACCACCTTAAGCCATTGCATATTCTGAACAGCTCAGTAATATTTTGTTCTCTAGTTTGCTCAAGAAAAAAAAAAAAAGGCAAAACTAAATCAACCCTCTGCAGTGCTGACAGGCAGAAATGTCACTGCCAGATTCCCCACTGCAGATCCCTGTCAGGAAGGGCATTGTTAAAAAAGCAGGCAGAGACTTAAATGTGCACAGTTGCTTTAGATTTCAGTCCCACTAGGTGACAACAGCTAGCTAAAGTACACACGTGCAATAAGCTTTACACTCCCCCAAGTGTGCTAAATCATTGTGTTGGCTCAAATTTGTTTTTTAAGAGCTTTGTTGACTTCACAGCTGGTGCGTTGACACTTTCCATCACTTCACCACTTGGCAACAGATGCCTCTTACTTATGCACAGATGCTGAGTATCCACCCAACCCTAACATTAGCCTTGTGTTTTGAACTAATTGGGCCAACACAGTTGTAATTAAGATTTGAATAATTAGAAAACTAACATGATTACTTTCACAATTAATCCTTATATTGTAGCATTACATTCTCTTTTGGACTATCCTGCATAGCTCTCATTTCTTTGTGTCCTGTAAATGCACCAGCCTTCTAAACAGTAGAATAAAAACATATTTTGCAGACAATATTAATGACATTTTAAAGAGCTAGTTTCACTCTGATTTTAAAGAGTTACAACGTATGATTGGATTGATATTTCCCTTCATTCCATTTGCCCATTATGTGGATCCCTTTACAACAACCACAGAGAAAGAAAACCTGTACACAAGAACGAACAAAGATTTTTAAAAACAGTATGTGAATATACATGAATCCAGTGTAATACAAAGGATCTTTAAGATGAGCTGATCTGACACATTCCCATTTATTCCTTTGACTTGGCATCTGTTTTAAAATGATGGGTGCTGGGGAGTAACTGTTAAGCAAAAGAATATCACTGGGGGGAAAGGAAAAGTCTCTTATAAGTGAGGAGTCTGTCCTGGGGAAATGGCAACTGTAGTACTTGCAAAGAATAGCAGACAGTCTAATTTTAGAGAGGACATAATTCAGAGAAGAAATAGTAGGAAATCAACAATTAAAAATTGAATGTGATTAGGAAATGTCCATTCAGAGCATGAAGAATGTATCACTTTCATCATCCAAAGTACGTAAGGATTGGATGAATATGTAAACAACTCATGCTTTGGGTATTAAACTAATTTTAAACAATGCACAAGATTTACCTGCCAGTAAGATGTAAAATTGAGGTGCTCATGTATGTGTATGCTCACAAAAATGCCACTTTTTTCTCAGACACATTTACTAACATATACACACAATAGGAACTCTCTTATCTGCCAGCAAAAATCACCACTAGTTAAGTTTTCATTCTTTGGCATTAGAGAGGCTGAGAACAATAGAGAAGTAATATTATAGCTGCACAGGAATATTAATAAGAAGCATAACTTAGAAAATGTATATTCTGTTTATAGAAAATAAAAGCCAAATCTTTTTTTTTTTTTCTTTTCCATTCTAAATAATCTACCCAGTTCTTGGCACAGTGCAGGAAGCCTAATGTCTTTGAGTTAAAGAGATCACTCTTAGAAATAAGAATATTGTTTCATATGATATATTTAAGAAATAGACAGCTGTAATCTCAATTGTGCATTAGAAAAAAAAAAGCAAAAAGTTAAATATGTATTTTCTGCAATTGTAACGAAGTGCATCCAGTTATAGAGAAGAAGCAGATTTTTTTTTCAGATAGACTCTCTTGAACTAAAGATTTATGTTTGTTAGTCTCCTCCAGGTGCTTAAAACGTATTATTTGCAGATATCTAAACTTGCTTTAAAGGGCATTTCAGGAACATATTTACCAGGGAAAGCAAAGAAACAGGAACAGGGAAGAAGTGGTTCACAAACAGGTTGAAAACAGAATAGCAAGTGTTAAATGACAGCAGCAAGTAGCAGCTCAGCCTCCCCTGAGACAGCAGCAGTTCAGTTCCCCTGAGGCAGGAGAATGAGAAAAGGCTGTAATTACTGGCTGCCATTGTTAGTGAAAATAAATATACTGCTTCATATTCAAGAAGAAATTTAGCCTCAATCCCTCTTCCCCCACCAATTCCTTAATCCAAACTACAAATGCCTCTGCCCATGGCTAGGATAATCCCCGGGGTTGATATCTGACATTAGGGCAATTTGTGATCACAAGCCAATCTCTTATAAAAGTCCGAGTTAGGTGTTGTCGAGACAGTGACTCATTATTTCTTTAGGCTCAGAAAAGGGAACAAATTATAAGAAGCTGTGAAAGGAAACATGACTCCCAGAAAGCAGAACTTTGGTCTGCTAAGTGGGGACAAAATGAAAGAAGGAAACGATGTCTTGACCTTTATGTTGGGCAGATGGAGCACTTTCTAAACATTGGGAAGAGAAGCCTCTCCGTGGGCAATATGAGGAGAAAAGGGGACAAACCACGTTAAATATTAAACGACAAAGGAATACCGGCAGAGAACAAAAATAATTTCAGTACTGATAAACATCAATTTGTCCGAGAGAAAAAGCTCAAAGAGTGCTGATGGCATCACACAAGTGACTACATCCTCACCTGGTCTCAAATGGTCAGAGCTGCTGTACTGTCCAGCACATGGCAATTCTTCAGTTTAATGACTGCTCAAAGAAGTTACTTGTCCATTACCCAACATCCTGGCCACTGAATCACACTTCAACCCCAGACATAACAGTACAGTGGAAATCAAGATGTAATAGCTCTGAGAATTTGGCTTTGTTTAGACAATCCACAAAACTTCAAAGATCCTGTGAGTGCTTATCAAACCTACTTGCTCAGTTAGATTTTCTCATTCTATCAATCATATCCTCTGTACCTCACAACCATACCCTGATCCAGCTCCTGTTTAAGTGAGAGAATGTTAAATTGATTCTTCATCCAGGTTTGACTGATCTCAATCCTTTTCTGCCCTTTCTGTAAAATAATTATGCCAGTAACTGCTATTGCTATAAGTTTTTTAACTGTGAGGCAATATACTGAGCAGACTCCACAATTTCTTTCCATTGCACGGTTGGTAAACATGAAATCTATTTTAATGAAATTAAAGCTAAGTTATAGCTTTACTGCAGTAGGGCTGCTTTCACAATACCTTCCATAAAACATAGTGTATTGTCTCAAAGAAGGATGAGTAAGACTACCTGATTATAAATCTCTTGTCAACGGTTATCAAATAACATTTGGTTTCACAGAGAGCTTGAGAATTTTCACAATTTTAGAATATAAAATTCCAACGTACATGTTGTTATATTCTCATATAGAATTATGAAGTCATACTTCAAATGATTACTTAGAATTAGTTCCCTCTTCCTGTGGCTGTGTTTTGCTTCAGTATCTCAGCTATACATTCTTACATAATAAAGAAAATAAGTATTAATATTTCGATGTGTATTCCTAATTATTTTCAGAATTAAAATAAATATTTAACAATGTTTAAACGTAATTACGGGGAAAAACCTTAATATTGAAAAAGCCAAATGCCTCATTAGATATTTGCAAAGAACTAGAACAATAATTTTGATTACTAATACTTTCTTTTTTGACAGAAGATATTTGTCTACTTCCTTATATTGTGTTTTGCCTTATATCCTACTCACAACATTTATCTTGGTGTTATGGCGCTCTCTGCCTTTTCAAATGTTTGCCTTCAGGGTACTGACGCTACTAAAGAACATTATATTTGGTAGATCTGCATTAAAAATCACTTCTTTTTCCTGACAAGCTATTTAAAACATCACATTTATGCCTTATGAATTGCACTTTAAAAAAATATATCTATATATCCCATGAAACCTAGCCCCATCTGAACCAAGTTTGTTTCTTTGCAAGACGTGCTATTTCTATTTGGGGACATTATTGCTGAAGAGCTATGAAGGAAACATTTTCCAATACAAATACTATTGTGTTTACTTTTACTGGGGCAGGGGCAAAAATCCTATCAGAAAAATTAGAAGAAAGACTCCTAACATGGCTAGTTTAACTATGGACATTCATATTATCAGGCCATTTTTCTTCAAAAGTGAAATCTGAAAACAAGAAGGGCAGAAAAACCATACAACACCAACAGAAATAACCATCAGCACTTGTATGTTTTGTAGTTTTAGATAGGACAAGACCTCTGGTTCTGTTTCCCTATTTAATCATTTTTGCACAAGACATACAGACACAAACTCAGAGGCAGAGAGTCAAAGAATGATATATGCTGAAGTATGCTTGGAAAGAATAATAAACTGTTTCTCTACCATGGTATCTGTCCAAAGAAAGCCTAAAGAACAGCTGGTAGAAAGAGAAATGCCTGATGTCACCTACACATTGCATTCAAAAATTTTTAGGTAGATCAGTCTGTGTTTTGCCTGGTACAGCCTGCACTGATAGAAACAAATGAGTTAGGCTGCATGGTAACCAGCTCCACCTGTTCTTTATCAAATAAGTAAGATTATATCAACTTGGATTTATGAAATCTCAGCTCTTAGTTAAAATCATCATCTGTCACGAGGTATCTGAACAACATGAACCCAGTTCTTACCTAGACAAGGCAGAAGAGATGCATATACTTAGGAATAGTTGTGAGAACTTCCATTCAAGAGAAAATTAAGACATAGCATCTTGCCATGTTTACCCGAACTAGCATCCCTAGGCATGTAATCATAGAAAGGGCTGAATAGCCAACAGGCAATGAGAAATGAATGGTAATTCTGGATGTTCAGCATCCCCCTTCCAACCCCTCCACAGAACTGTAACAGCAACATTTAGAAAGATAGTTAAGTGTGTGAGTTTTCTATTTAAAATATTCATGCTCATTGATCACAAATAGGGCAAAAAAATGTCATACAGTTATTACAGAAAAAGTGAGTTGATTAAAAAAGAGTGACCTTTAAAAAACATTTGCAAAAAATGCCCGTTGTTTGTTGGAAGATAATGCCCCAGGGAGTTCCATGAAGAGTCAAAAAAAAATCTAACTAAATAAACAAACAAACACACCGAGTTTAAATAGTAACCTTAGAGAAAAATACCTCAACAGGATATTTTTTTTTTTCAAGTTTACCTATCAAAAACATCCAGATGCTTGCCCTGATGGTTGTGCTCCGTTCTGCCATACGTAGTATCTCCTCTACAGACAGCCAAGGAATACTCACATTCTTGGCTGCTGGAGTTCAAATATGTCCTTGACTGATATATTTTGGCTCTCAGGGTGAGAAAGAGTGACGGGTAATTGCTATGTGCTACATCTGATGGGTAATTCAGAGTGGGATTGAAGTCCATTGATGGACCCGAATTTAGTTGCTTACATGTTATGTGCACCAGACACGGGACACTTCCGTTCCAAATAATGATAAAAGAGGGAAGGCGGCGAAGAAGATGAGGACACACGAGGACAAATGCAGAAGAAAGTGATGGTGCCTGGAAATTTCAATTGATTTATATACAGTGAGGACCAAAAAATGGGACAGAAATCTTTACATTGAGTCACAAAACCATCAGAGAGAAGTGATACTCTTCAAAAAGCATTTTAATTAGCAAGTTGAATGTTTTTCTTATCAACACTTACCTTCTCAACATCACCTCTTAATCTCTGCATTTATTCTGACATACACAATCTTTCAAGCAGGAGCCAGGTGCATCACATTTAATCTATTTATTTTGACATATGTGCTCCTTCAAGTAGCAGTTCAGAGGCAGAAGGGCCAACTTACCAAAAGATCTGTTTCATAGAAAACCTAAGTCCCACTGTATAGGTGGTCAGATTAAAAAAAGTATTTAAAGATGAGAATATGAAACACAGCAGTATCCTGAGATAATTGCTCATCACATAGTGATAGAAAAGAGAGGATCTTTACTGAAAGGCACAGGGCTTTTTTTTTTTTTTTCTTCTACCAGTGTAAACCAGGACTTCCATAACATCTGTTCAGAGTTCCAGTGAGGTAGATCTACTATTTTACCCAGAAAAGAGATAAGAAGTGTTACTCTTGACAGGGAATGCAATAAATTTATATTCCATTTACCATTTTCAAGAGATACAGTTAAATATTTAAAATTAGGATAAACAAGTACCAAGATTATTATTAATATTTTAGGAACAAATGAAAAGACTGTTAACAAGCAAAGATACAAGTTTCTAAATGGAAATTAAATGCCTTTTCATTTTTTTTTGTATAATTAATACTCCATTTTAATGACTAAAATATTACTTGAACTTGAAGAGTTTTTACAGAGGGCTTGCTGCAACTAAATGTGAGTGAATTCAGATTCGGCAGAATGGCTTCATCATCAAATCTCTAGCAAAAGTATTGAGTAAAAGTCTGCTCAGACCGCCCAAGACAATGGAAAACTAGCCAAGAAATACTAGCTTTTATCTTCTCTTCATGCTACAAGTATTCTCATAAAACTGTCATTAAATTGTACTATCTGGTATACTTGTTCCATTTAACAAGATTGGTTTTATTTGCAATATTTGCTTAAACAGGAAAAATGAACCATGGGATGGAGACTTCCCCCCCCCCCCCCTTTTAGATTATATCTTGAACTAAGTATAAAACAGATACATAAAGGCGTGTAACATGCACACAGAGTCAGTATGCCTGAGGACAAAATGCCAAGGTTATACTTAATAAATACACTTTGTGTTCTTTATATAGGCTTTTAAGAGAGTTGCTTTCACTGCCATCTCAAATCCATAGACAAAACCACTGTTTTTATATATATATATATATATATATATATGTATATACATAAAGGGTCCAAGGGGACTGAAGAACATAAGGGAGAATAAGGGAACTCAGAACCTAGGTCACCAGTTCAAACCAAGCCCTGTGGGTAGTGGTTGAACTGCATGAACAACCCAAAATCTTTCTGAAATTAATAAATGGATACAGACAACTGTTTAGCAAATGTGTGTCTGCATTTACAAGTACATTTAGCACTTGCTGGCAGCCTTCAGAGAACAGCAGCTAAGAACCTACCTAATGCTTATAGACTCTAAATGACCTAGGTCAAAAAGCTGGATTTTGGGATAAGCGCTGAAGCACACTGTTGATCAAGAAAGGTCAAAAATCTTGCCTGGTTTCTGGAAAAGGAGTGGGTTCGCATCCTATTTACCTTCACCGTGAAAAAAAAAAAAAAAAAATTCCAACGTTTTTCTACCCAAGTCAGCCACAACTGTATTTTGTAAGTATATCTGGTATGCTGGACATAGTATTAATGCGGTCAGTGAGTAAATGCATGCATGAAAACAGTAATAAATCCGGTCTAAATTTGGAAACAAAAACTCCTCATCCAAGTCATTTAACTGAGTATTTATCATCTGCTTTGGTGACTGTTCTGAATATACTGTACTCTGGAAGTTGAAGGACAATGCAATTCTGGTACCTAAAAATGCAATTTTTAAACTTAAGTGAGAGACAGCACTTTATTGTGAGTTAGATGCATAGGTACTTTCTTATCTTGAATCTCAGACCTATACGTTTCTTAAGAATGTCTCGATAAAGGTTTCCAGCCTGAGCTGTGATTACAGGTCTGGGCCATTCAGCACAACACCGCAGAGATGGACTTCAGCGCCCACAGAGCCCAAATCACACTCTACTGGGACACAGGACCGTAAACATAGCTTACATTATACATATGTCAACCAATGCAGTCATTGCCCTAAAAAATATTGACAGCTGCAGGAGAAAGATGCCCCTCCAGCCCCAGAACTGTCTCGTGTACATCAACAAGTCTGATCTTTACGGGAAGACTCTCGTCACCCTCAAAATTGAAGTGATACGTTTGACAGAAACTGAACCACAGCTGCTCCTAAAGTAATCTGACAAAGTCTTATGATGCAATATCTTAGCTCCCACCTGGTTGGGAGAAAAAGAAGCCTCTTCAAATGATCCCTTGCAAAATTAGCATTGTAAAACATATGTCTTTGCTAAAAAACAAGTCCTTTAATAAATATGGTCGTGTATGTTTGTATTTTGTTTTGATATAGAAATTATCTACATGAAAGGTTTTTTTTTCCCCCTCAAACTACCAGGCTTGAAGGTTCAACAAGAACGAACACTGAAGCTTCCTCCCTCTCAAAACACCACAGAAGCTTCAAAGCTTTGCTACAAAATTACTGCCTCAACAAATGTTCATCCAGTGACACATGCCAAACTCAATGCCTTCAATGAGTTACATCTCTGCAAAACAAGCGGACCTTAGTGAAAATTCCTATTAAGGAAGATAAGATTTGAAACTCATTCTTTAATATGGTGCGTCTATAACAACAAGCAATAAAAAAAGAAACCAGGAAAAAGTAGTAGCAAACACTACATTTGCCTCCAAATCAACTAACTATGAATCTGAGAAGACATTCAGAAAGTGCAGCTTTTGCAGTGACTTGAAAATATGCTGAAAAATTACATATTTGCAAACAGATATGTGCGAATACACACTGAAGCATATGTTTCTTTTTACCTGCAAGGTATGCTTTGGCAAGAACAATGACAACCTGAGGTATCCGAGTTAAACCTTGCAGAGCTTTATTTCCATGATCCGGTTAAGAGCACGTGATTTCCGCAGTGTGGACACAGGCATAAAGTCCAAAGCTGGAAAAAGAACTGTCTCTTACTGTGCTAGTTACTTACTGTACACTGAGATACAGCCCCTGACACAAAAAGTGTTCAATCTAAAACAATTAAAAGTACAGAAAAAGGTGATAAAGAGATGGTAGAATGTTGGAGCACACATATCCCACTCATGTGAGTACTGGAGTGTTTTCAGAGGGGTTTTCTGTTTCAATTAAAAAGAAAAATTTACACAGGTGGACCAAGTCAGAAAATATATGTCCTCACAGTATCAAAGGAAGGAAAAGAATGGATGTGAAAGTGATAAAGCAGTACATCGTGGCAGGTGAAGAAGAGGAAAGGAAAGAAAGAGGAAGAGTGCTAAGAGGAACAGAATGAAAAGAAAAACAAAGCATTAGGAAGAAAAAGAAATATACAAAGAGGAAGGTGTTACACACAGGTGCAAGAATAAGTGCCAAAGTAACAGACTATGAAAATAACAGAAGGAGGAGGGATAAAAAGAGTCTGGTGGGACACAATGGTCTTGCTAGGAAAGCTGATTTTAGTTCTCCAACGCATGTTAATAACACAGGGCTTGAAAAGCCTCCCTTTCTGGTAAAGCGAATTCCCATCTATCTTTGAGAAAGGAAACTGGGGAAAACTCATTAACCCCTGAAGATTATTCTGTCTCACTCTCACCCTATCCTCTTGAAATGACATAATATATCTCTTTACATTACATAATCTGGATTATTAACTATAGTTGTTAACAGTTATTTTCTTTTTCATGTATCACTGTCACTCTTTTAGCAGGACTGTTCCTTGCTACTCTATGGTTGGTTTTATGTCAGCTTTCAGAGAGGTCCCTTTGCTTTACCCCTTTCCAAACCTCACTTTAATAAATTTCCTTAAAAAGCTCCTAAAATATTAAAGCATTAGCATCAAACACTAATTTTCAGTGGAGTTAGGCCAGATAGCAATCATACTCCTCTGTCAGTAATAAGGAGACATAGCTTGAGGCAAAAAAATTTAACACTGGCCTCATTCAAAGAACTTGAAATATCTGAAATAAAGTTGAACTCTATATACAGCTATATATTTAATACTATTTGATATGGGCCTTAGATTAAAAGAAAAAAAGAAAAGGAAAAAAAGTCCAAGAGAGGGAACTAGGCTATACTGACATGTCTTCTACTGCCCTCCTGTGTAACCTTTATTCCTATGTTTACCAAGTCTGAAAAGCTTCAGTGAATCAAATGCCCCAAATTATTTGTTTAATGAGGAATGATATTTCCCACACTGCTGAGGTCACTTTTGGACTGCCACTATGCATGAAGAAGCCCACAACCCACCAATGGAACAGATCAGAAAATAATTACAGCATTATTGTCTATTTTTATCAAATCATGAGGAAAACCAGCATTTCCTCATGTTTGGTGAACTGTCATCTCATACAGTCTGAGGCCAGCATACCCAAAAGTAAGTGCTCTTCACTTAGAAGCAGATAGAACATGTGATCTTGTAAAATAATAATAGAGATGTAAGTGCATTTATAAGACTTGTTTAGAAACCCACAGACACACTGCCATGAAATCGTGATTTATTTATTTTTTTACTTACAGCAACAGCTTTGTGAGACAAAAGGGGAACAGAGCTATCATGTCAAACAATGTTTGTAGTCAGTCCTTGTGAAAGACTGGAACAGAAGTTCTTGCTATTTGTATGGAACCTGGATGTCTGCGACTGCATAGGAGTTGCTTACACTAGAAATTTTTCCATGCAGCGCATAAAGTTATTGTCTTTCCTTTTTTTTTTTAATGAATACTCTGATGTATATTAATTAATAGTAATTATGCTGAGAAACAATTGATTATTCATGAACGAAAAAAAGTGAAGACTGGTATAATGGAAGCTGATTCATTCATTCAAGTATTTCTACCCTGGTCAAGACTTGCATCTCTGGGTGGAAGAAGCACAAGACAGTAAATGTCATATTGGTGTAACATGTGAAAAGTGAGCCATATACTACACCAAAATGAGGATCAGTGCTTGTAACTACTTCCAAAACTACCTTCTTTTCCACGAAAAAAGTGGACATACTGAGTCACCATTATAAAAAAACATTTCTTTCAGAAATAATTTTCAAGAAGGAGAATATACTAGCAGACAGTTAAAAATGTCAGTATTCTTAGTACGTACCCTCAAAACCTCAGGTCATTTTCCCATATGCTTATGTTTTTGTGAGAAAGAGAACTTTGTATTTCTCACTGAAAAAGCTAATGGAATAGGTAACAAACCTGCAGGCAACATTCCCCTGAATTGTTCTTTTGGGGGGAGGAGTGAAGGAGTGGAGTGGGGTAGGGGCTTAGAATGTATTTTAGGATGAAAAAAAAAAATATCTCCATATTGAGTAGCTGAGCTACTACTGAGATATAGTGCAATGAATTGTATTACCAACATTGGATGATAACCAACGATACAGATAGATACTTAATAGCAGCAAACAGTATTGGCTGAAAAAAAATCAGTGCAATTAATTCACACTTTTATGAACTGCCTAGGAGTCATACATCTGTTTAAGACAGCAAGATTTGAAATCATTTAACTTTCCATTGATCTTTTGTCCCTATTATGACAGATTTTTTAAACACAATGTTTTAATTTTTGCAGGCAACAGAAAGAACACGGATGTGTTTAATGCAACATATCTTAATTTGGTCCCTTACAGTATTAAAAAGTTTGGGGCATTTACTAGTTCCTTAATTACGTCCCCTAACAGCATAGCTATTAAGTGAGGATTTGACTGAGACTATCAAACTCAGTTCACTTTAAACATTTTAGGGTGGATATGCCATAGGTACATCGGGTCATCTAACTCCAGGCTGCGTAAGCATCTTTGACTTTTTCTTATTAATCATTTAATCTTTCAAGACAGCCTCCCTCATCTACTCTCTTTTTTTTCTCTTTCCAGATAAAGATCTTCAATCACAAGCCTATTTCTTCTGCTATGCCACCCTTCCTACCACCCCATGAAAAATACCGCCTCTCCCTCTTCAATCAAACGCTACTCTTACTTCCCCCACCCCCACCCCCAGCAACTACCAATTTAATTTTCTGGCCACTCGTATCGAACCAGCACCCCCATTCATTCTTATTCCTCCACAGACCCGCTAATCCTGCGAAAGTGACTACCCAAACCCCACCAGCCTCCCAGTATAGCATTACACACGCCAGTCACAGCCCTCTGCCTGACGGCAACCTGGGAAGCTGCACGCGTATTCCTGACTCGCATTTCCAAAAATCCCTTTCTGTTCCTGTTAAGCGCCGGGGGACCGGGAAGCCGTGCGCCTGCGAGTCCCTGCCTGGGGTGGGGGGGAAACGACGCTTCTCATTCAGAAGGAAGTTTTTTTGCCGTGATGTACTTTTGCTTTCCAGCTGCTGCGCTCCCTCAAATAAATGTACTGAGCATAAAAGGGGACAGTGCGCTTGCCTTTCCTCCTCCATTCTCACACCCCTGGCACGTTTCTAACCTGGTTTTTGGCTTTCCCCCCCCCTCCGCAAGCTTCAGAGAACCACCGAATCGGCAATAACTGCAGGCACTCCTCAGCAGCTGCTTAAAACCCGAATCCCTCCGGAGAGGAGGTCCGGGCTGGGACACTTGCCTCTGCCCCAGCCCTCCCCGGGCTGCCTTGCTGCAGTGCAGCCACTCACTTTGCTCCGTTTGAACTTTTCCATGCAGAAATTTCGGCACCGTGCGGGCAGGCAGAGAAAGCAGCACTTACCTTAATTGGAACCTTTTTCTCTGGTAAAGCTGGAGCATCAGTCAAATCAACAGTGATTTGGGGGTAATCTTAAGTTTCAATCAACAGCCTCCGGGTAGCTGCATACTGCTCTGCCTTTTTTTTTTTATTTTTTTTATTTTTTTTTTCGTTGGTGTTGAACTCTTCACTGTCTAAAGGAGAGAGAGAGAAAGATAAGCTGAAATCCTCAGAGGCTCCCGGGGAGTGAGAGAAGAGGCACCAAAGCAATGTTTCTTAACATGAGATTCTCAGCAAGCGTGCTCAGGTCTGGAAGATCGTGTAACTGCTGTGATAGGCTCCTGTCATGTCCCCTGAGCCGTGAGATGATCATTGACCTGATTAGCTCTGAACACTCCCTACATGCAGAGAAAGCACTGAGAGGATTGGTGGGTCGCAAGGGAATTGGGAAAGGCACCAGGGCCGCTTGGGAATCTTCATTCTTCCAGACTAATGGATGTGCTGCAGCTGAGGCTGTAATTTGTGAGGAGGTTGTGCACGATGTTAACCATCTGAGGACTTAAACAAATGTGCTTTCGCGTGTTGTTTCTCAAGGTGCACCAGCGTTCTGCGCAGGGTAGAGCTGAGTAATTAGGGGCTGATATAGCCGTTTGGTAATACAAGGCTCACTGTATGAGATGTTCTGTAAGCTGAGAGATAAAGTGGATTTGTACATTTGTCTCTGACCCTGGAGACAACAGCAGTTAATGGGCAGAATAAGTGAAATTAGCATGGTGGGCTCATGTTAGCCCCCAGATGGCAATCAATCACCATGGAAAGAAAAAGAAAAGAGCAACAAAACCCAAACAGACTGGAATTATTTAACAAGTGTATGTGGCAATTTAAATAAAATGTAGAGAAAGAATGTTAAATTAGTACAGAAAGGACTCTTCAACATAGAGATAAGATCAGTAGCAAAACACAACAATACAAGTTCTCTTCTATGCTTGCAGTAGGGTGGAAGAAAACAACAGGGAATGCATTTAAAGGACCTAATTTGCCTTTTACTTACACCAATACAAATAAATCTATTAAAGATGACAGTTTAAATTTAGACCAAAAAAAAGCAAACAGAGTGAACGAAGAATCAGGTGTATTTGTTACCCATTTTTTGCTTTTAGGGTATTACGGAAACTAGATTTTTGTGTACCAAGTATTCAGGCTTATGTGGTCAGATGAGTTCAGCCAAAGTATGTCAACTTTTATGACTGTCCTCATCTGCTATTTTCCTGCTTCTTGGACAACAGTTATGGCACCAGCCGATTGACTCAATTATACATTCAGATTTATCCGTGGAAATACCATTTTGTGACTAAGAGAAGAGTTCACAGAATAACATATGTAGTAACGGTGGTCTGATGCACCAACACAAAGTGTATAATGGGCTTTTTCATAGCAACTAATGAAGATTTGGAACTTACAAAAGCAAAGTAGTTCATAGGCAGTTACTGTAAGCTACTCTATGAATGCTGAAACAAAGATCATCATAAACATACACTGAAATTCTTAATCACATTTATTTACTTTGGGTCTGGTTTTATCCATTTTTCAGGTAAATTAGTATAATTGTATTTTAGTAGGATAAGCAATTTTTAAGTTGTTAAGCAAATAGCAGAGGAAATGGATTACATATTTACTTTCTGAAGGCATTCACATCAGAAATCTTATTATTACAGAGAAAACAGCATCATGTGACTTGGATCACTCAGAAGTAACCAGAAAATCTTGAATCCCATTTATTTAGCAAGACAGAGGAATACAATGATTTCTTACCGTAACTTCAGTCACCCTAACTGTAATGCTTGAGAAACAGTCAATGAATCTAAGTGTCCCATGTTCCCACTACAGTCAGTAGGAAGAGACTAACTTTTCTACTACATATGTTTCTTCTAACTTATCTACAGTGGTAGATAGATAGTTTTCATGATCCTCCTCTGAACATGCCTCTATCTTCCCAACGATCAAAAGATCCTTGTTCTGATTTTCAGGAAAGAGTTAATTTTCTTTCTAGTGATTGCCCTGCAAGGTATGTCAACAACGCATACTGTTTTAGTTGTTGCTAAGCAAGGTTTATACTTTTCAAGGACTCTTTTCAGCTTCCCATAGAAGCTGAGAAGAAGCCTAGATAGAACAATGGAGCATTCTGTACCACAGACATCATGCTCAGTATATAAAAGGGGATTGTCCAGAGGGTAGGAATCCACGATCACTGCTCAGGATGGTGCCAATTCACTGGGTGGTGAGAGTGACTTGTGTCATTATTATTATTGTTATTTTCCTTTTCTGTTATTGTTTCTATTAAACTGTCTTTACCTCAACCCATGAGTGTTTTTTTCTTTTTTTCCTTTCCCTTTCCCCTCCTTTCGTCCCTCTTCTCCCCGCCCTTCCAGGGAAAGGAGGAGAATTGCACACACGTTTGCGTGGTCTTAGCTGCTGGCTGGGGTTAAGCCACAACAACCCTCCACGTGCAAAATCTGGAGAATAAGATTGTCTTTGGCAATATTCCATATTCAGACAGCAAATTTTTTAGAACATAGGTTATCTTTTAGTATGAGTTACAGAATATCTGTCACCCAGGGATTCTCGTTTCACCTGGGACTAATGGTAACAAAATAATAATGAATTAAATAAGAAGGCTTTTACACACATTAACATGAAACATAAACACATGCTTGAGCTTGTCTAAATGGGTTTCATATGTCAAGACTCAGGTGATTTGCTGCTACAACCCTCACTGAAAAAGAGGTTGCTTTCCTTACCCATAATATTGTACCATAGAATGGGCAGCAAGTCCTCGCAATGCTTATGATCTTACCTGTTCTGACATAGCACACACTGTCTTATTTATGATTTCAAATACAATGAAAGAAATTTAATATGAAAAAGACCTTATTAAGACAATTTCTTTGCTTCCAATTTCAGGTTTCTTGCTGATTTGTTTAGTTGAGTCCTAACTCTCACCAGCCTTGGAATTTTCAACACTTCTCTTAAATTAGTGTTCCACAACCTAAGCGATATCCATGTCAGGAGTGCTTTCCCTGTTACTAGAATCTTTTCAAATCTCCTTCAGTAGTTTACACTAAAAATTCCACTCCTACAATATAAATTGTAATCCCCCTCACTTAATGTTCTGATCGTCTTTTTAAAGTTTAAAAGTCAAAATCCGTCAGAAGTTCACAGTACATAACTGAATTATTTTAATTGTTTCTTACCGCAAGTAAAAGTCTGAAATCAAAAACAGCAGGTCCAGAAAAGGGACCGAAGCATGAAGTGACAAAATTTGAAGGGACAACATGATTTAAGTTTGTGCGGAAACAATTGGGACTTACTGTTGACTTGGACAATTGGGTAAGAAACTGGCATTTTAAATTCAGTGTTAACAAAAGGAAACAATCATTTGAATCACTCATAAATCTTGCTGCAGTCTAAATTACAGAAGTTGAGTCAGTTGTCTTGGGTCCTATTTCCAATCCTAAATATAACTTAAAATTTTGAATTCAGTTCCTCTCAGTCATTTAAATAAACAGATGTTGTTCTGAACAGAGGTTGTTGAGAGCAAGGACATCAGAAAAATAATATGTCTTCAATAGGATATAAGAGAATCACTTATATACATAAAAAATTCTAAAATTCTAAAAAAAACCCCACCTTCTTGGCTTATCATTCTTACACAAAGGGGACAGTACATTAAACCAGTCAAAAAAAAAAAAAAAAAAAAAAAGGGAAGAAGAAGAAGAAAAAGGAATAATTTTCTATGCAATCCATAATTAACTTTTGGAATTCATTGCCACAAGCCATGACTGCAGCAAAGAATCAAAATATACATGTCTGAGAAAATTTTAAAATCACAACAGGATTTAAAATATGTTCTCAAGAAAAATTTCCTTGTTTCAGGACTGTCCCTCAATGAGAAATAAAAATATTACCTCATGGGCAAGACAAGATCCTAAACGTGGGAAAAAATCCTCTACCAACTAACAGCATTTAGTAGTAGAATATAGAAGACCTTTACAGTATCATTGCACAAACCATGGTATTTTTACTGTCAAAGGTCATTAGACACTCATGCTTCATTAAAAGAATTTAGTTGGTTCGGGGTATATTTTAGAGATGAAAAGCATTTTTTAAGAGAGCTGTATATTTCCCAAATTGGTCATTTGAATAGACTGAATGCCAAAATAAATACAGAAAACTATACTAGTGTTTTTTAATATTCATGTACAGATCTTCAGTGCAGAGACACGCACTACTGCAGCACAGTACTTCACCATGCATCAGTGTAAATTCAATACAGAATAAAAGGCCATAGAAGAACAGTAAGAAAAGTGATAGAATCACCTATATGCTAATAAATTCACAACTTTTCTGCTGGCCCAATTCACACACACAGTTGGTTGCCTCAACTCTGCTGATGCTCAGGAACTCAATGAACTAGAAGTAAATCGTGTCTATATCCATAGCTTCAACATACAGAGTTATGTTTTTTCTACAGTTAAAAAGATCACTTTCTATGAAAAAGATATACTATACAAGATGTACTGAGAATGTCAATTTGCTCAAGAATTTCTTCTTTTTTAATAAGTATTCAACAAATTAGTTAACAAATTGCCTGCTTCATTTTGGCTGGAAAAACAGTAACTAGAAATCAGCTGTAGGGATACTCTAGGATAGTGGCAAAACCAGCAGAATAAAAGACTTTATAGAAGAGACTAAGTAAAACCATCTTTATCCTTCATCTCTCCAGAGAAAAATATATAAATGATAAACCACTTAAACACATTAAAAATGCTTTGAAGAAAAAGAAAACTGTTTGAACCATTTGAAGCTTCACAACCATCAGATTGTCCACATTTTGGCAACCATTTTTTCCCCATGGCAGCCAGGGACAACCGGACTAGATAACTCAGTAGTACCTGACAACTGCTATGCATTTTAGCACTGAAATTTTACTGTCATCCTCATTAATTTCAAAAGCACAAGCTGAGCAGATTCAACTCCAAATTCTCATCTGGCTTACATCAGCATAGCTGCATTGATTTAAGTGGAACAGTGCAGCAGATTTATAAATTAGTGAGATCTCGTGTAAAAGCAATACAATTTGTCATCAATGAATATTACACCGGATTTCGAAGATCAATCTTCCTGCGACATCATCTTTTTTTTTTTTTTATATGGATCATTTTTTCCAAACTTTCTGGCCATAGTGAGTACAGACGATATAGGAAACTTGTTTGCATCTAACAAAAAGTGTAATCTTGAACATCCAGTGCTTTAGTTTAACACCTTGTTCAACAGGTTCTTGATGTTAAGGTAAAGACGTGATCTGGATGGAAGGAAACAGCTGAATCCCAGCCATACTCAGCGGAAAACTGCTCACTTCATCGGGCTTCTCTTTCTGATAGCTCCAGGGGCTCAGACAAATCCAAAGCATTCTTGCTTTTATCTGACCACTATTCTGACTCCCAGTTTCGCAATAGTACTGTTCTTTTCACCTACGCCATTTTACTTAGGCTGTTCACTTACCGTTCAGTACTGTTCTTTTTACTTAGGCCAAACTTCCAAAGACAAGGAAAGTAGTACAGCATATTGATTTAAGATATTTTTGATTATGTTATGCAATGTACAGTTTAAGCTTCATTGTACACTTTTATTAAGCTAGGGTGGGTGGGTTGAAACTGACACGTTTCAACATTAGTGCTCTCTATTTCCTTGGTGGCATTCCCACAATGTTGGAGATATTTAGGAGGCACAGGTAACCCTGGATTTAAGTAAACGTCCACGGAATCCATAAAGAAACAAATGAAAGTTTTTGAGCATCCTAATACCACAGTAGAACAGTTCCAAAAATGTAATGACAGTGGGAAGGCTGGTGGTGTCCAAGTACTCCATGATACAGTTCTGGAAGGTAATAAAGAACATTGTTCTTCCCAAGAGTACAGAACTTACGGGTAGAGAAGGTACAGCGCCATGTGAATGAAAGGAAACATGGAAGGACAATGTTTTCAAGGGTGTTATTCAGATCTGGTAAAGAGAAAAGGGAAATAAAGGTAGAAAGAAGATGTGAAGTTGAAACAGGCCACTGCTGTTTTGATTATGCCTCCTCAGTTTTACTACCATCTTAGAAAAATGTACTTTGTATCACAGAGGAATATAGTTCATGTTCAAGCATCAAATGAATTATGGCTGTCCATAATCATAAAGAAAGAAACAGAATGGACAATTATTTGAATACGATATGTGCCTGCAATACTATTTATTTACAGATATTCATTATAAAGGCAGTTTTGTTAAAACATGGATTCTAAATTCTGTTCAGTCTGTTTGGTATGTCTTTCTGTATGCATTGAGAAGCTCAGGACTAGTACAATGTACTCTGCAGAGGACATTTTATATCTGAAGTTAGTTTACCTCTGCTGAAAATTTCTGTCAGCAATACACCTATACAGTTCAACTGAAAACAAGTTACACAGCTGTAACCAAGGGCATGGTTTTGTAGCAAAGTGTGACACGTAATTTCTGGTCTGGGTCTCCTTTTTGCTGGGGGCTATAGACCTCCTTTAGGCATAACAGTAAAAACAGGAGCACCCTGCAAGTTGCACCACAGGAACAGTGTGGGAGACAGAATGACTCAGGGACATTCTTTCTAGAGGACAATTCCTCCCTCACATCCTTCTTGTTCAGGTGAAGGGAACAGTGTGATTTGTGGTATGACCTGTCTCAGCAGCAATTTACAACAACGTCCCAGTAAAATCTCTGACGGCTCACTCCCTCTTGCCATCCACTTGCTTTGGCATGCAGGGATAAGGGAGAGAGGACAGTGCAGAAAGTAGTGTGCAGGGATGCAATATACTGCTTGTAACCACATAAATATCTTATACCTATCCATTAGCCTCCATGTTCCCATCTGTCTGAATAAGGAGGGGCTTCTTGTCCCCTCGAAGGGGACAAAACTGAACTACAATTTAGTCTTGGGATTCTCCCTGGCATTTTTATAGCTGAAGCCTGCTCTGCTACTTACTCAAACTAATACTATAAATCAAACACACTTTAAGGGCCACATTTTCAGTGTCATAAACCATCATATCTGTCCATTTTTCAGGGGAACCACAGGGCTTTTCTAATACCTAGGAAAAAAAAAAAAAGATCTTAGGAGGTGACAACAGCTTTCTCTGAGATTGTTCAGACATTATTGGTTTCTGGAAAAGCTCAGGAAAATATAGGAACAAATATAAACACCAATTAAACCAAACTTTTCAGCAATCCTAACTAGCATGTCTCTGACTGGTTTTTAGTCTTCTAACTTTGGGGAATTTGGTTTTGTTTCTTTTTTTGTTTGTTCTGTTTTGTTGTTTAATTGTACCCTTGACTATTTGTCCTTACATGTTGCTGCTCTTCTCTTTTTCAGTTTGTCCATTTCAGAGTAATCTTTTAATCTGTTTTTTAAATTCTTTAAAAAACCCTGCTTTTTCTCTTCAAGTTATTTTAATGTACTTGTTCTCTAGGCATATGAAACATTCTATTTCTTACCTTAATCTGCTCTCTTTCCACTTACTCATTCCTTATTAATGTTTCTTCCTACACAATTCCAGTACCACAATCACTTCCTATCTTTTTTTTTTTTTTTTTTTCCCCAAGGATTTTTTTCCCCATCTCTCTTAATGTTTCTCCTTCCTTGTTGTCTTGCTCTCTTTTTTGGCAGTCACAGAAGGAAAGGTATCCTTCTGCCTTTTCTGGCAGCGTAAGAATGGATATATGGTATAGAAGGAGAAAATAAAGGGAGAATAGCAGCTGCATTTTTTCCATGTACACATAAAAAATTCTTATGTAGGAAAAGGAATGAAGTGCTGACAAAATTGTTTCTAGCATCACATTCTCTCAAATGTAAAAGAGCATGACTGGAAAGTTTTTAATTCCTGCTTCTCTCTTTCTCATGGTCTGGAGCAAGTTTTCTCTCAGATAACAGACACCAGACCCCTGGCTGTAAAGGACCATTTCCTTCTGTACAGCAAACAGGGAAGAAGTTTGGACTAGACTAGAGAGAGTACCTGTAACATTATTTTGATGCCAAACCCTGAAAGAATAGCTGATGGGAACAGTGGCCAGTAGGACAAGCTCTCATTCAGGGTCAGCACTTTCCTTTCATGGGTGACCACACTGGTTAGAACACTAGATTCTGCTGTGGGAGTGCTCAAGCTACATCATGCCAAACTGACACTGGACAGGAGGGAAAGGCAGCCCCTCATCCCAGCCTTCTGAGCAGAGCATAACTTTCGGGGTCTTTCAGGAATGTAGGTAATTTAGTTCCTTCCATGTACCTAATGGCAAGGCCGTTAGTCCCGAAAGCATTGTACTGCATCCAAGTGTCTAATAAGTTAAGTGGCTTTCATGATGTAAAGAAGCTGAACTGCATAATGTATATAGATCATATTTTTTGGATACCAAAGAACATGAAGATTTCAATGTGGTACACAGACACTGACAATAATTAGCAGGGCCAAACCCTGTAGAGTTTTCTTCTTGTTTGTACCACTCACGTCATTAAACCTTCCCATGCCCTTCTATTACAGACAGCATGCTACCTATTACTACCCCATTAGTTTGCTTTTCTACAGTCTCTAACAAAATTCCGAACAAAATTATTGCTTCCTTCTGCAGAGCTGCATGTTATTCCTCATCTGCCTGCTTTTGATTCTACCCTGCATTTCAAAAACATCAGTCTCATGGGCCTTTGTGATTATCAGATTTCCTAAGATTTCCCTTAGATGATCAGCAGAGATAGAAGAATGAAAAGTCAATAATATACAAAACTGTCATCTTAATTGTTCCATCCTGTAGTCACTATTTCCAATGGGATCCATCAATGCTAACAATTTAAAAGCTCAGAAGACACAGAATCAGATCATGATATGAAATGTAGCACTCAGTTCTAGCCAGCAGGAAACCAAAGGGGGCAGGAGGAGAAGCGAGCAAAAACCCAGCCTCCTTAGCTCAGGCTGCCCAAGTAAAAGCCATGTCTCAGCTGCAGCCTCGACCCTCAGGGAAGCAGATGCAATGCTCCAGCAACATAAATTTGGGCATCATATTCCACAACGGGAACAAAGATGTGGCATCTTAAACTCTACTTCACTGCAGCTTGCTGCTAAAAACCAGTACACAGCATGCTGGAACACAGTTTCTTTAATAAGGTCTTGCTGTTGGAAGAGGACAAACTTCCACAAAACACAGCCACCTTTTACCTCTTTTTAAGACAACGTGTTTTGAGACGGTTGGCTAAGTAATACAATTTGGCCTGCAGTGTTTAAACTGAATAGAATTCTCTAGCCACAGGAGACAGATGAATCATACAATCAATTAAAAAATTGTTCAGGTTAATAATTGTGTCTTTTCTGGACAGGAAGTATCATTATGTGATCATACTCATTTTGGGCCATTAGCCTCTCTTTCCCCTTTTTATGAATGTGGAGGAATGAAAGATGGCTTAATTAGAGCACTAGGAAGTTAAGTCCTAGGGATGAGATGGTCTTATAATCACAATAAAAAGTTGAGACTGTAGGATATTACCTTAAAATATTTATTCTCAGTGACTGTCTCAGTTCCATTTGCATCTGTAATAAGTTACGTGTTTAAAAGACACTCACGTATATGGAATGAGGTACAGGCCTCGCTTCTGAACTTCACAGAGTTACATTTTCTCTCATGGTTGCAAGTTGTGATTCATGATTGATGTGAAAATGTGTAATATTAACATTGTCTGTTAAAATGGTGGGTAAGGAATGTAAATGTGTATGTGTTTAGTATCCTAAGTAAATGCTACATATTCATTCATGTTAATTTGTCTCTTTACAAGCATAGCCAACTAGCCTGTGTTCAGCTATCTCCAGAACCATCTATACTGATTATTAATCAGAGTTTGCAGAAACCCTGTATCTTTTTTTCTTGCCTATTCATGAAGGCACTTCTGAGAATAATAATTACACTACTTAGCCTTTATCTAGTGCTTCTCATCTTTCAAGTGCTTCACAAATATTAATTCACTAATTAATCTTCCCAGCAGCTCAGATTACTCCCATTTTACAGATGGAAAAGCATTAGCAGAGAGGGCAAGTGAGCTGCTTGAGGCAATGGAGAGTAGAGAAAGGGGAGAGGACTAAGGGGAAAGATGCTTATAACTAGAAAGAAATGGAGGCAGATGGGACAATTATGGTGATAGTTCAGCAAATAATCATAAGATTCCAGTGAAGAATTTAACATACCACCGGAGGGCAGGCAGTGCTAGACCTACCGTGTATTATACAGTCATTCAGTATGCCAAAGGATCCACAAATAAAAAAATGGAACTGACAAATAAAATATATCGTGCACTTTCACAATTTTTTTTAAAACAAAACATGGTCTGTTCGTAGATACTGGAAAAAATTTAAAAGCAATCATAAGCATAAAACTAAGGTCAGGAAACTAGAAAATTCTATCTCATTTGATGTAGGGCTATCTGTATTCAAAATGGATCAACTAAATGCAAAGACTGCCCAATACTAGTGGCATAAATTCAGTTAGGATTTTTATGCCCAGTTCATTTTGCATCTAGGAAGGTTGATAGAAAGCATACTGTCTATAAGACTAGATCTAGATCTCTTATTTAGTTCAAACTATATGTTACAAAATAGACTTACTTCTTAAACCTTGCCTTTCTGCTTTCCAAATAACCTCTGTTTAATCTTTAATCCTCCAAGTACGCCACTTACTCTTTTTTTTTTTTTTTTTCAGTTTTACAATAGAAACTTTCTTTTAATCCAGATCTTCCAAGTGATTGCAGGAAAACAGACACTTCTACATTATGACTACAGAAGAACATGGGTTAACGTTATTTTATGGTACTACTGGCAAGAAGACTTTTTCGTCAAGGCTGTAAGAGATATATCATTGCCCAGAATTTAGGACAGCAACTGGAGTTGCGAGATATCCAAGCTAAATCCATGAATTGAATGCATGAGTGATCTAAGAGCAAAAACTGTTCTCTGTGTTGCAGCTGACAGGAACTTGGGGACTGGTTTTGGTTTGCAGTAGAATCCTAACAAGTATACTACACATACCTACCCAAATCATAAAGTTCTAAATGATTACAAAATTATTCAAAGTGCTTTACGTTCCATGCAGACTGGGAACAAATGAAAAAAAAAAACAAACCACCACTGAGACCTGTACAAATTCTACCAGACATACACACAATTGGGTCCAGATGAGATCACTTTTGCCCCTCTTTGAGAAGTTTTGCTTTCTGCTCCATTGATATGGTAAATGTTTGTTCCGGTTGCACTTTATGCAAACATTGACATTGTGTATATAATACTGTATTGTGTTGATCAGTGACGATAGAAGCAAGGTGGTGAACAATCTATACACTCTCATAGTCAAAAGCCTCACTCTACACTGACATCCAAGAGTACAGAAAGCCCCGATAACAATGAAGAGGAGTGCAAAAAAGCCCCTGTTAATTTCAATCATTACAGTAAGATAAGAGCTGCAAGGTCCAGTGCTAAAAGGGGAGCTCCCACTCCTCTACCTGTGCTTTTCTCTATCAAGTTACCCCCTTGTCTAGAGATGCCCTTTGAATGAAATGTGTTTACCTACAGGATAGATACACCTATTCTGTAACTTGGAAAATTATCTGCTTCCCAGACTCTTAGAACCTGAGAGAAAACTATTACTGCAAAAAAGAATAATCAAAATATATCTTTTTTTACTTCTTTAAGATTTTGAAAGTAGATATCTAGTTTTCTCCCTTACTTGAGTTCTACATCCTCTTAAAATTAATTCTCCCTATAAAATTTATTTAAGACATATATTCAGGAAAAGTTTTCATGTAAATGACAATGTGGAATAAAGCAATTATTGGCAGTATTTTGATGTTACCAACACAACTCTCTCATGGCTTCAGCATTTGTAAGCTTTGCAGGCACTACACATGCTTACCAATCCGATCACTGGTAACAGCAAGCAACTTACCACTTATGATCTCAAATTTTGTAGCAGTGAGAAACAAATTGACTGGAAAGAGCTTCTGCAGCATGCTGTAATCAGGACGACACTGTTAAATTTGTCATTTCATCCAGTGATTAAATATTTACTTTGCTTTTGTGATACAATGGTTTTTATGTTATTACAAAATAGTAAGGATCACAAAACTTTCATAACAGATCACATATGCAGGTACAGGACTGGTGGGAAGGATACTTGATAATGACATGAGGGTATCACGCCAGAAACAAATACTGCATTTTGCCTGTGAAGTTTAGTTAAGTTTGCTTTGCTCAGGTCAGCCTGTTGGAGGTCTGGGTAAGGCCACGGACAACTCTTGCTGAAATTTGGAGCACTATGCAGAAAGCACTTTACCAGACAGGAAAAGTGGCAAAGAAAACAAAAAGCCTGGCTCAGCTGTGATGTGGCTCATTATGCAGGAGAAAAACCTTGTTTATGCAACAGACACAAAAATGGCAAGGATGCAGACCAGGAGCCCTGATTTTCTTCCCAGGTAAGCATTATAGCTGCCAGGTTACAAACAAGCTGCTGCAGTTCATCTTCTGTTCCCATTCTGCAACATATTTCAACTCTAAATGGAAGGTATGGATTTTATTTACATGTCGCCAGAATTATATCTGGAGGCTGCTGAGCAAGGACGGAGCTCAGACGTGCTATCTGTAGAAACTTAATTACTGTTTTAGGAACCAAGTTCTTTTAGACAATTATTATTATTTATTTATTTTACCTAAATCTGTATAAAAGAAATAGGTAATTCAATGATGTAAGTTAAATAAGTAGTTATCAAGGTAATGTTCTTAGATGTTGGTGCCTACAAGTAAACTTGTTTACTTATCAGCTCATCTTTAATTAAAATTTGTTAATACAATCTGAATGTTGCTGATGATAATATTTTGAAGTACTTAAGGTTATTCTAGGCTAGGCAGGAAAGTGTCAGTTTTATTTTTCTAGCACTCTTTATGTTTGCATAGGCTTTAGCTTTGTATTCTTCAACCAGGAAACGGTATGTAATTATTTTGGATGTCTTCTTTTATTGCTTAATTAAAACTATAGAAAATGGCATAAAGTAAACTCTCTCTATCACACTGACATTTGCACAGCAGCACATTTGCAATCAACCGAAAGCATATTTGTCCAATATCATTAATGATATAAAAGATACCAATTATTTATTTATGATTATATTAATAATAAAATATTAATTTGTTGAAGAAAACACAGTATTAATAATAAATAATCCTGACCTCCATGAACATGATACCAAGATGAAATTGCTTTAATTTGGTTTAGAAAATAATTAAATACACTCATAGAAAAGAACTCTACTGCCTTGTAAACAGTGGTAAAATACATGTCTCAGAACAACCTCTGAGTAAGTACCTGCATAAGAAGTGTGTTGTAATAATGAATTAATTTACTGTGCTGTATCATTTAAGTGCTGATTCTGAAAGGGCTACTTTTTCAGACACAAGGATCTGTATTAATGAAAGACATGCCAAGTCTAGAAGTCAAAACCAACACCTGAAAATAAAGTAGAAAAAAACATCTGTACTTTGCATCATTTATTTTCTAATTTGGGGAAATATATGTGTGAGATTAACAATAAATCCACATACACCACCTCTTCAAAACCCTGAATCTTCAAAACAGGGAAACAAAGCATAATGAAATAATGGTTAGGATGGGTCAGAAAAAAATCCTGTATCTGAGCATAACTATGGATCTAACACAACAGAGATTCATAGGCAATGCCGGCCACAACTGAGAGTCTCTAAAAGTAAGTATAGGTTCTTGTTCCTCCAACAGGTTTGTACAGTGTTTCAGTCAGTCTCCCAATAAGTAAAATAGTTATGAAAGTGGCCTTTCTAAATAGTTGTGCTGCTTTTCAAGTGTTTGGGGCTTTGCCATTATTTATGTCTACCTTAACCTCAAGTTTTCCTCCTTTATATCTAAACATGCCCAGATGGTAAATTATCTTCCTTTTTGTGTGCATCTTTTTTCCAAACTGTTTTTTGAAGTATACAGGAAAGCTATGGCAACAGCGATGACATCTGTACCCTTTAATTTGTAGCACAATGTTGTCTGTTTCTATGCCTCGTTCTCAATACTAATAGGCATATTCCTAGTCACTCCAGTTCTACTTGTTATTACATACATTAGCAATCTTTTCATGCAGGTCCCACACCACAAAGCTCAAGAGTATCATGTTTTGTAAAACATCAGATGCGCATTTTCCTTCTCCAGAACTTACGACTGATTTTATCCTCAACAACAAGCAGACTGGGAATGGTTGCAACTCACACAGACATATCTGAGTTAGTGCTAATTAGCTCAAATACTGGTAACAGCATAGCAGGGCACAAAGAGCTAACTGCAAGCTGGCTGCTCAAATACCTTCTTTGCAACATCACAGACAGCAAACAGTAAGTTTGAGACGAAAGGAACAACGCAGGACATATCCCTTACATCCCATCAAAAAAAAATCTGCCCCATGCTTTGACTTGTTTCATTACGGTCTCAAAGAAAGTTGTTCCTCTGAGTTAAGTGAAATTATTTCCATGACATTTGTAGGCCGATAGATTGTGAAACACATGCTTTTCTCCAAAAGACTATCCTTATTTGTGCAGATAAGAGCCAACAAATTTCAATGAACTCATTAAATCACATCTCAACGTTTGCAAGACTGACTTCTAATGTCATAATCGTGTTCATAACCATAGTTTATTGAAATTATTCATGAATCGCAACTGCTGAATGAGCAAAAAAGGCAGTGGTCATATATATATCTCCATGTAATTAAAATGAGAAACTTCTTAATAACTTATTGCTAAAATATGTGATATACATATGTACACAGAGATGGAATTATTCATAGGAAGAAAAGGTAGTATACAGCATCCTAACCAAAACCAAAGCATGCAAAAGTTTTCAGAAGGTCTGCTTTGGTGCACATGTATTAATTTTCACAACTAAGAGTCCCATTGCAAAGAATGCTCCAACATTCCTGTATGCCCTGCAATATCATTAAAACTGCACAAGGCCCTCATCAGTGATTTATTTCATTGAGTTTGCACCATTGTAATTAATCATCTGATTTAAGCTAGTCATTTAGGCTACTGATAGTCCATTATTAGAGAAGAATATCAGTTAAGTTTTCTTCCACCTGAACACAGACATCTTTCTCAAAATGAGATGTATCATTCTTGGCTGGCACCTAGCTTTCCCCCCTGCAATTATGAAAGGATCATATACAATTTGCAAAGATCTGATGCCAAAATTTTAGACAGTTAATATTAGGTGACCAGAATCCCACCCACTATTTGCCACAAGCTTCCTTTAGGAGAACTACACAGAAAAAAAAAAATACTTATTTTTTGAAAAGATCCATTCTGGTCAAGTGCTTTGTCTTTCTCTGTCAAGTTTTTACATCCACATTCCCTAGCTTACTGAAAAGAGATTTCCACAGCATTTTAGGAGCTAATATTATGCCATGTCACTTTACTACAATTATGATCAGGTAATACATCTACAGTGCAAACTAACTTTAGCTAACCAAAACAATCCCTGGTAAATAAATTTTGAAAAGGGCAAAGCATAGGTATTCTTTAAGATCCCAAATGTACTTTGTAAACTATCAACATACTTGGAGCACACCATTTAATTAAACAGATATAAACCTTTTACACAGCAGAACTTCAGCATTAAGTTTCTTAACTTAGTTTATGCCATCTATCCAAGTATGTGGTACAACTTTTAAGTAAATGGTCTCCTTCTACTATTTACTCTTTAAGTAATTTTTTTTGGTTTTATCAAAGCAGTCTTACCCAGATTTTGATCTGTTTGTAAATATTTTTCCTCTATGACCCAGGCTGAGGAAAGGAGAAGAAGAAGATGAGAAGTAAAATTGCATAAATTTACTTTCATATCTGAAATATTCTATCTTACAAATTATTAAGTCTTTTCTCTCAGGTATGCTTTCATCCCAGGGTGGATTTTTAAGGAAAGAAATTAGCCACTCACTCCCTACTATTTCTGCCTCTAAATATCCACAAAGTCCCGCTACATATAAGGTAAACCAAAAGGTAGGACTGATATCAGTGGGAAGAGAACAGACACAGCCTGGGTGAGCTGCTGTGTTCCTTAAGAAAAAAAAGGCTTATGCTGCAATACCGTCACAGGATAAATCTGTTAATTTCATAAATGAGAGAAGAGCTGCGATGGATAGCTGTTGTAATTTCACAGCTAAAAGTTCACATCACTCAGATGTAGATGTATGATAGCTGTTCTGTAACCAATATGGATATTCCACGTTCATTTTTTAAATCACATTGTAAAGGCCTTATCCTCAATTCAGTATAGAGTGCAACTGCCATAATTTATCATTTAACACAACTGTTATGCAACAAGGAATTTCCTTCCAAGATTATGGTATTTGCATACTCCACTTTCAAGGAAACAGTAGGTAAATGTTGTCAGATCACATTATCTTACTGACAAAACAAAGAAACCAGACCTTTCCACTGAACACAATGTCTTTTCCGCCTGAAAAAAAACGAGATCTATTCTCTATCACAATAACAGCCATCGCTTCATGAAGCACAGAGGCCTCCTACAAAGCAAACACTTCCATTAACCACACCACCTTTGCACTTGAGACTCAGAAATTTTCCAAGTAACAGTGATTCACCAATTAAAAAATGAAAGGTATCTTCAATACAATACATAGAGACAAACGTGTCTGCATTTATACATCGAACAATTTCCATAACTAATAACACTTTCCACAGTTAGCTTTGACTTCATGTATACTTCCCTATCAATGTACAGGGAGATTTCTTCTCAATGATATTACGGAGGAATCTGTGAACACAACACTTCCCTCAGAGAATAGTGCAGAAAGCCATGTACTGTGATATGAACCTTCGATATTACACCTTTCATGCAAAGTTGTAATTCTTTCAGGAACTAAAATTATAAGTAATTGAAATTTAATGATTTTTTTTTTCATCAGACAAAACTGGTAAAATGGCCTGGAAATTCTGAAATAAACTATTTTAAATTATTTTTTCATTCTTTTTCCTGATAGAGCTCAAACTGATGCAAACAAGACATATGCTGGTTGAAATAGAACCTAATTTTGAAATCTTGAAACCCTGAAATAAAACTGGATTTTAGTTGCGTGTCAGTGTACTGCCAGTTAAAATAAGTCAATAAATAAGTCCCCACAATTTTACTGTTAAATAAATATTGAGTAGCTACCTAAATGAAAATTATTTGATACACAGACTTTCTGAGCATCTATAAATCGATGTAAAACATAGAACGGCAATTTGATTGAAGCCGCTTTTAAGTGTAGACCACCGACCTTAACTTTCTATAGTCAGAAGGAAAAAATCTGGTCTATAATTTCATTCTTTTTTGTTGCAAGTAAAAGATATATAAAGGAAAGAAATACCATATTTTTGATATTTTTTGTTTTTAAAAGGCAGGTAACTCCTCTTGAATATTTCAACGAACACTCAGCAAAGAAGCAATGCAGAGTCTCTGTGTGAAATAACTGAGGCACATGGCATATTTCTTCATTACTCGAGAGCTGAGAAAGATGAGCAAGGCAAGGTAACAAAGAAGAAGAGCTGTTTAAAAAATATATTGTCAATATCTTATTTTCTGAGCAAATTATCCATGCAAGCTATGTGAAAAAGCAGCTACAGAAAATAAGTGGCATGCCTGGCTTGTCATTATGTCAGCTGTTATTTTTTCTGAAACTAACAAAATTTTATTTTTATGCCATTTCACTAAGTAAATACTGTCATCCCAGGGAATTCAGGTTACATGCAAATTTTTAATAAATACATTAATAAGAGTTTTTCTGTCAGAAAACATATGCTTAAATTAAAATGATTTGAAATTTGATTTTCTAATAATTTGTTCTGGCAAGTTAAAAGTGTACCTGAGTCTCCAATATTCTCACCTTAATATTCTTAATCTTTTTATATTTGATGTTTTGTCCCATGTTGTATATTAACTCAATTGACTCTATACTACTCCTAGTATTAACATTGCAGTTGATTTCAATCTGGCATCTTTGAGGTACTTCTATATGAGGGGACAGTTGAGCACTCTATCATGTTACATCTGAAGTTGGGGTCCACTGATGATCCAGACAGGGAAGTGTCCTGACACTGTTTTCCAACCTGTACGTTAAATGGAATCCTATAATTTAAAAATACAGTAAGCACTTCAAACCTTTCAGCAACCTCAAAAGATATGCCTATACTATTAAGTTAACCAGAGTCTGTGAATGTTCCTGAGCACTGGGCTCAATCATTCATACTGCAAAATTATTAGAATAGTTTCTGGCCCACTTGCAGCCTCAGTATTTTCTTGCAAGCTATTCCTTTGCATGAAACCATCCTGCTTTGGAAGCTAAGAAAGTTTATTTACATTGCTGTTCTCTGTTCTCTGCTTTTTCACCTCAGTGCCAGAGAATCATAGAATGGTTTGGGTTGGAAGGGACCTTTAAAGGTCATCTAGGCCAAGCCCCCCTGCAATGAGTAGGGACCTCTTCAACTAGATCAGGTTGCTCAGAGCCCTGTCCAAGCTGACCTTGAATGTTTCCAGGGATGGGGCATCTACCACCTCTCTGGGCAACCTGTGACAGTGTTTCACCATCCTCATCATAATGAATCTGGTGTGCATCATTTATTGATACAGACATAGCCAAAGTGACCAGGATCTGTAAGGAAGACTTCTAATGATGTTCCATCAGGATTTCAAGTTAGGCAAAAGGAAGCTATCATGGAGAATGCATTATCCATGTTCTATAAACTTAGAAGAAAATGTAAAAATTCTCTGCCTTTCAGGGCTGTCAGTCAGGCACGTATCTAAAGCCCTAGCACTACTCATGAAGACAGAGAGACACAATGAAAAGAAATTGTCAGTAATCCTGAACGTATAAGCAATCACCACTAGACACAGATGCACGACATCATGATTGAAAAACTAATCCTTCTAGTAAGTAGCAAATTTGCATACTTTTTAATATAAGAAATCCACCAGACAGTGGAAGACTGACATTTAAAATACAAAGGAGAAACAAGTGGTTTGTAATGTTCACACCACACGTCTTGCATGTATTCTCAAGCTGCTGAAGAGTGCTTTACACTGTTCAGGCACATATTGCATTAATGATCTCCAGTTCTGACTGGTCTTTCTGGAAGTAGACATCGTCAAAATATGATGGCTCAGGACTGCCAAATCCTGCATTTTTATGTCATCTAGACAAGTGCAGAGGTACCATTTAGTCTTAAATTCAGTTCCCAGAATAGCTCATTTCACCAGTGGAACGAGGCGGGGAGGGGGTGGTGGTGGTGTGGTTTTTTTCCTCCTGATTCACTAAAAATCTATTTTATAGATGCAAGCCCTGTGTCTGTTAGTCATTTAGGGGAAAATGACTAAAAAGATCAATCCTCTTTCTGTTTTTTTTTTGTTGTTGTTGTTTGTTTTGACATCTTCAAAGAATGTTACTTACTTGCTATTATTACTGATTTCCATCCCATTAGTCAAGAGAGATGCCACGTCTCATAATGAAACAGAGAAAAACACAAAACCCTGAAGCTGTTTAGTGTTTCAAAGTGGCAGACGGTATTATGGAAAATGATAAAACATTTTTAGATGAGTGAGAGCCAGATCCAACTCTCCTTAACACAGGTCAGAAAACTGCCATTGACAGCAATTGATTTTGAATCTGATCCAGAAGAAGTTAAGAATACAACAGAGTACCAACAACTAAGCTGTATTCGCTATTTGCTAACTACTCTAGGATGGGAAATGACCAGATGCATCACTGAAACAACAGCTATCACAGAACTTTTGATTAACGTCCTGGTTTGAGCGACACAGGGGTAATTTTTTTTCTAATACTCGGTAAGACTGCACTTATAGAAGACTCTAGTGTCTCAATTTGTGAAAATATTTACTTTGTCGCTAGCTATGGTGTGTGGGTTTCAAGGTCGCAGTGTTTTTGAGCTTGCCAGGTGCAGGGATGAGGAGGAGAGAGTCCTGGGCATTTGACCCAAGCTGCCCTACAGGGTTATTTCATACCATGAATGTCACAATCACTATAAATTAGAAAGTTTGCTGTGAAGTTCTCTCTCTCCCTTGATGGCTGCCATCCTGAGAACTTCTTGCCCCAGTGCCAGACCCCTGAGCCCTTCCCTTCTTCGCAAAGCCATATGGCTCGTAGTGTCTCACATTTGCTGTCCACTGCTGGGAGTGCACAGCTTCCTGCTGATAGAATTGCCTGAGTATAATCTTTGCATATTCTTGCTTGGTATCAGGATCAATATTGGTTCTTTATTGCTATTAATGTTAATTATCTAATCTTACTCTAGTAAATCTGTTTATACTTCAATTCCCGGGTTTCCTTGTTTTTTCCTGATTCCCTTTCCTGGGTGGGGAGGGGTCATCGGGTGATAGAATGATTGTCTAAACAACAATAAACTGTTATGGGTTTCTCAAACCATAACTTCTGGGTTTGCACTAAAAAGAGTTCCAATGCTATTTGGGCATCTTAATTATGGGGGAACATCCCTTTCTGTAAAAAAGACATTACTTACACTTTGTTGATTACAGCCATGTCCTTGACATCAGTAAGTACTTAACTAAGCAGCAGATTAAACTGCAAAATTGCTGGTAACATTGATATTTTCCATAATCTATGTTGAGAACATTTCAATGCCAAAAAATTCGAGGGACTCATATTTCATGATGAAAATGTTTTTTAATACACACTTTCACCTCACTCTAGAAATTGCTTGGGCCTTCATGGTGGGATAAATATTGATTCCTTTCACAAAAGCCTTTTTACCTTCTAGAGTAATAGACGTACTAGAATTAGAGTTATGCAAACCTCATTATTCCTGTGGCATCGGAAATATGATGTTTCAACTCATCTTTCCTACCAAGACAGAGAAAGAAATTGAAAGTTGAATTGTGTGAATTTTTTATTTTTTTTAAAATCCAATATGTAACAAACTCCAATATTCTGAAGGTCCTTAAATTGAAAAACTTCAGTCTGATTCAAGTATACCCAAAATACTTCATCTTCAATTTGTTCATTAGTAAAGTTAATCTTCTTTGGTACTATATTTTTTTCCAAAGGAAATAAAGTTTGGGAGTTTAATGCCTTTGCCTTTTTAAAATGTAACCAAGATCAAATGACCAGGAGCACACATAAAGAGAGAGAACAGAATTAAATAATCTTGTTTAAATGAACTGCTTAGAATGCAATATTTCACTTAGATTTTTCTGATACACGCTTGTGTCAAAATGAAAAGCAGTGTGTATGTGGAAAATCTTCAGAGACGAATTTATTCCGACAGAAGATTTGCTCTACAAAAAGTGTGCTTTGTTGTTTTTTTTTGTTTGTTTTTTTTTTAATTTCCTCACTGTTATGCTAACTTATACAATATATTTTTCAGAACTAGACTTCTAGAACAAGATGCTGGAAGGTCAGATTCTACTCCTGGACCTCCCATTGGGTTCTTAGAAACTTTGGTTGAGCTATTTTTCTATTTCTGACTCAGTTTCTTTACCGTAATGATTTTTTGTGTGTAAGAATTACATATCATTTTAAAGTGAAACTGAGGTGGTGTTACCTAGTTAGGTCTATGTGATATACAAAAATAGTTTTGTATTATGGTCTTTATTAATTTTTACATCCTATAAATAATAGATTGTTGCTCATGAGAATATTAAAAAAATAGATTTACTTCAAGCAGTTTTGTTTAGCATTTGACAAGAATCTTCCAACTAACAGAAAAGATTGCTAAAAAAAAGAGAAATACTGGTATGAGTGACTCCTACCACCCTTTGGATTCTATACCCAAAGTATCATCCTCCCTATCAGTGTAAAAGTAACATCTCTAAATGCAGACTGCTGCTTTGGAGTCAGGCTGCACTTTGAACAGCTGACTCCCTGTTCAGGTTCACTGCCTACCAAAATAGCCAATCTTCTGTGGGAAACACTATCAACAGCCTGTTGATTACTTTCAGGAAATTCATGAGAGCATCACACTAACGGTTTATAGAAAAAAAATTCTTCCTTGTATGCCCCTGGGGATATATGTATAGAGTAGCAGTTTCACAGCAACAGCTTTATTTCCAAACCACAACATCCCCATAATGTCAGGCAAATTGGTCCACTAAGCTTTCTGAAATCCTTTTCTTTGATGATATCCTCCTCCCAACTGATAACTTAGTTTAAAACATTTATCAATACATGGGAAAAACCCCAACATCTCCAGTGTAAAAGAAATAATAGGAAGATTATATAAAATGTGAACTTTAAAAATATGCTGCCCTCAGCTACACAATTACAGCTTTATTCTACTTTATGCTAGCTAAATCTCAATGGCCAATGTGACAGATTTTCCTGCAACACCATTTTCAACTGCACAGCTCTGCACAATCAACTATCACACACAACTCAAAAATAATACAGCTGCAAAAAACTATATATAAATATAAAACCACGTAGATATATATTTATTGAATTAATGTATCTTAAATGGAGCAGATATGGAGAAAGATTAAATGAAAGAAGAACGTTTCAAATCTATACAGGCGCATATCCTATTCAGAGAAAGATTCCTAACCAACGTCTGTTCCAGAAGTTTTTAAAACTCATTTGTACTGTGTATGCCTTGAAGAAAGACAAGAAGACTCTAGAGCTGATGTGGAGTCATGAGGACTCTGGTAATTCTGCAGACTAAATAAAAAACAAACAAACAAACAAACCTGCTACAGATTGCTCTGAAAGGAAAGATAAAAATAAAATTTAGAAACTAAACAAGGAACATACAGTGTAGATTTCTTTTCACGGGTATTTCTTATCCTTGTGCTCTTGGCAAAACACTGTCTTGAAATAAATGTGGACACTGAATTTTACTCATAATTTGCACATTCACTACTCCAGATAGAAGAAAGACATTTCTGTTCTATTTCAGAGACTTACAGACCTATAATTCAGGAAAGGACTGAATTACATGCTTACGTCTTCTCTTGTCCTGCTTGCCATCAGTCAAAAAGCATTTTTGAATGAAATATTTTTCAATCAATATCAACTATTTGCCTCCAAAAATCTTAATAAAAAGCCCTGATAAATTAACACCTTGAAAGTAATCTTTCAAATAAAAGTAGACCTAGAAGCATAATAAAACAGTAGTAAGTAATGACTTAAGGCAAACAACCAGAGTGCTTATAGTGATCACAATCTCCCTCAAAGGGCAGAATTGTGTTCTGTATTTAATGATCCTAAAAGCATCTAAAATTAGAAAAAGTAAAAAAAAAAACAAAACCAAACAAAACAAAACAAAACATAAACAGTGAAGCCTTAAAAATGTCCATGTATATAAAATCTTCCCCTTTGGGATGCAACTACAAGTCTGAGTGTCCCACTGAAAACAAAATTTATCTAATAAAAGGAAGTGGATTATTTCATTTTCCCTCAGATGTCACTCAGTCTGACTATTCATATTATGAAAATTATGGATCATGTTAACCTCCTCAATGAAGTACAGTCTTATTTTTACTCTTATTTTAAATTCACAAAAGTTTCAAAGTAACCATTCAAAATCTTACCCATCATGCCTTTGAAACAAACTGACAACAGTATAAGCAAAGCATTACAAGGAGGTTGGTATGGAGAGATGAAAGTATTAGCACTATGTTCAGCTGGATTTGACAAAACACAAGATGTATGATTACCTTTGAGCATCTTAAAAGGATTCAATAGAAAGACATATTAGGCTAACAGAGCTATGGAAAAGCACAGGATAAAGGCAGAACCCTAAATAAATACAGTAACTCCTTTTGCTTTTATAGGCTTTTATCCTATAAGTATTTGGAAAGTCTAAAGCATGAAATACATAGTCACTGCACTCAAGCACCGATGAGAAGAAAATGTGCAGGTCTGAAGACTGAGTAGTAAGGATACCAACCCTTGAGCAATCTCAGCTTTAAATACTAAGTTAAAGGTGTGCAGCCCTTAAAAGGATACAGTCCTGGATATTTGCTGTAAACAAAAATCAAAAGAAAACTACTTCAAAAAAACCCAAAGGAAAAAAGATAGGTAGATATACAAACAGTCCAAGTTCAAATAGCAAACTGGAATATTCAAGGATAATTCTTGACATTCAGATAATGTATTCAGCTGTGGGTTTTTTTAAGATTCACCTCTGATAACAGAAGAAATTACTCCATACATCCTGTACAAGTATCTGTTTCCCTCCCTGGTCTTGCAGCTTGCTCACTGACTCATATTACCTCTTTTTATCTTTTAAAAAACCCCTCTACTGCCCATGGGAGAGATTAGTCATGGAAGATCATCAAAAGTCTAGTTGTGGAATATGGAGTGTGGATATCTAACAAAAGTGAACTCATTATACACAAAGTTTATGGAATTCAATATTGTGCATCTGGGTAAAAGGAGAATACAACTGCATTCAATGCAGGATAGTGATTGAAGAGGTGGATGCATCCACATTAAGAAAACAGCAAAATTCAGAGATTTGTAGAAATTCAAATAGATGTAAAGTTCATATAAGTTGCACTCTTTGCTTTCCCCCAACTCACAGACTGTATCAGAGTAATATTAACATAGCCCCGGCTAAGAGAATACTCTGAAGCCAAAGATCACAAATATCACATTCATCATACAATACAAGATGTATGCCAACCCTCAAAGTGCAAGCAGGCCAAGTAAAGCTACATTAGCTCTCTAGTAAATCCATTCAAGCCTGTCCATGCTTTAGATTTGACCTGTGTCTGCACATCATCAGTCTGTGCATTCCTCTAGGAGGTCACATGAAAAACAATTAACTGAAAGATACGAAGAAGTATTATCATAAAATATTATATTTAATGTAATTCTTGTATTCTATTCTACCTTCGTAGTTTGTTATTTGCATCAGTTTTGACACCTTAACATTTAACTTCATGTAGGCAAACAGTTCCAAGAAACTCAATGAATGTAAGGGAGTGTAAGAGAGCACAATTTTCAGTTTACACGTCTTCTCTGAGTTTTGCAGAAAATGCTCTGTATTGAGCATGTATTTGTAGTTACAGGAAGTTTCCTCATAACATTAAAATTTCCTTGAACTCAGAGGTGTACACTCAAATGAGAACAAAGGGATTAGTTGCTGCATTCCACAATCCAATCCAGTGTCTTAGAAAAAGCATCATTGTATTCTCCTCTGTGCAGTTAATTGTGAAGGAGCAAGGGTGGAAGGGAGGCATTTCCTGCTAGTCCAAATGTATGGAACACTTCAACCTGGAATGTTCAGAAAATACCATCTAGGAGGGAGGTAAATGGATTGGACTCCTTGAGTTCTGAGATCTAAGTAGCCCACAACCCAGTTTCAGCATATAACTGATGTAGATATAGATCATATTTCCAGCTGAATTCAGAAAAAAGTGAAAGTATGATCTACTTTGCTTCCAGACAGATTTGTGCTGTCCAGCACTAGCAGTTGGATCATAATCTATGTAAAATTGTCTCCACAGACAGTGAAGATGGAGCTCAAGGAATCTATCTCTGGGTTGTTACATTCAAAGTAGTGTTATGGGGAAAAGAACACACTATATATAGGGAGCCTAACAAATAGATATTAATCTCATTACAGTAACACTTCTAATCCAAATTAATACAGAAAAAACACTCTAAAATGTGCCTGTGTTCTCTCTTTATCTAGGTGCATATTTTTCTTATGTTTTTAACTTCAGCCATGACAACTGACCTCAAGAGAAAAGTATCCTAGCTTTTGTTTTTCCTGTATTGAGATAAAGTAATAAAAAAACAACCCAAAACAAAATCCAAACAGAGAAAAGCTATGCATTACACAGCTAACAATACCCATAGGACTGAAATAGATTGTTCATCCTTCTGTTCTACCTATGGAAAAAAAAACACAAAATGCCTGCAGCCAAGACTGCTATGAATAGCTATCTTTGTCAACCCAACCAAAGCATCTCCTTCCGGAGGAGTTTCTGGTAATATTCCAGCTAATTAGCAGCGTTGTTGTTTTCTCAATACATTTTGCAGTATCTTTTATGAATGAATTTACTACTAGGTAAGAATATTTTACTTGGTGCGCTTAACGAACTGTTCAGTGATCCAATAGCCTTGTTTCTTACACCTGGGTTTCATATCATTTTTAGAGCAAACATAGAAAAGTTGATACTTTAACTGAAAAAATCAAGCACTTGTACCTAAACTTTTACCTCTCTCTTTTTCTTCTTTCTTTTCAAAATAAATATCTATTTGAACGCATCAATTACAATCATCCCTTACAGGTTTACATTCTGGCTTATGCAGTTAGCTCTACCTCACTTCACTGAATACTACTTAAGTACAGAGAGCACTTAGTCAACGATCCTGTGCTTTGAAGCTTTTTTCCTCCGCACATATTTTTTTCTCCTTTTTACTGTGCTGTACTCCTCTCTCCCCTTTGTATGTCACTTTTCCCAGAGGAAGCTCTGGACAGTTACACTGCAGGAACCCTGTGTGCCAGAAGCCCAGCCCCAAAGCTTTGGTTCCCAATGCAAAGCCCCTTTACTCAGCTCAGTCCAGAGAGCTCATGTAGCAGCAGAGTGGGCATCTAGTGTGGGATCAGGAGAGTGAAGGAATTTGCTCTTCTCTTTCTTGTCTCCCCTACAGGTGTGCTTGGCCTTCTACCCTTTCCCTCGGTTCACAGAAAAACCTGCCAAAAAGACCAAACATCTGGATGCAACCATGTCACAAAAAAAGAACAGAAAACAGAGACCTCTGATCTCCTCAGACTATGTCTAGAGACTGAAACCACATTGCAGTAACCCCGAGTTTTCAACCGGGGTCCCACCTCTTCTTGGACTGCTTCAGATTTTGGGCTAACAATGTGAGCCACCAGCATCTCTGCTGCCCCCTCTCCATCCCAAAGTTTGTTCAGCTGGAGTTGCAGCCTGACAGAAAGAACAGGTGCATTCTTCTTACTGTAACACCACTGTCCCTCGTTGCATATATTAATACACTGAAAATTTGGTAATGTATTATGAAATACACTGGAATTGATAATTGCTATATTGTGTTACAGTTCCAGCATTCTCCATCTCAGAATGTTTTAATGACGACATTTTGTGTACGGAAATCCTGTGGAGAGACAGTCCCATCATGTGAAAGGTGGTTGATGCCCTACAGTCTTTATTTTTCTAACTTTCCCACTCAGGATTTCTGGAGAAGATGGGGAGAGATGGATTTTTTTACTTTTGTTTCTTACTCTGCTGGGCCAACAGCAGTCTCAAACTTAAATTTCCTTCTCAGCATTATGGAAACATGCATATAATGTTATAGAATCATAGAATCATCTAGGTTGGAAGAGAACTTTAAGATCATCGAGTCCAACTACCAACCTATCAATGCCTAACAATGCCTAACAACTACCACTAAACCATGTACCTAAGCACCATGTCTACCCATCTTTTAAATACCTCCAGGGATGGTGATTCAACCACTTCCTTGGGCAGCCTCTTCCAATGTTTGATAACCATTTCTGTGAATAATTTTTTCCTAATATCCATCCTAAACCTCCTCTGGGAGCAACTTGAGGCCATTCCCTCTCATCTTATCACTTGTTACTATGTCTAGAAACTTATTACTGAATGAAATACAGGGATGCTTTCTCATATAGTCTGCCTGATGGTCAGTGTACATAAAGAGTCAAGACCCAGCAAGAGACTGATTAACGCCTAGGTCATCATGGAGAAAGAAGAACCATAAGCTTCTACCATTCAAGTGTATTTCATTTCTTTTTATCCTCTTCAAGAAGGAGGACCAAAGAACTGAAATAGGAACAGGGTCCTACATTAGAATCTAAAGATAATTTAATAAATAGATATCTGTGCATGACATGGAATCTTGCTCTGGCCCCAGTCATTTGTCTTTTCTGAGGTTAAAAGATTTCCCCCCAACTCTTAGAAAATCTGTGGATTGTTGCCAAAATCCATCCATCTCTTGATCAGTTTTTAATCACTTGCTTCTTCTGATCCATGCTAGTTTCTGCCACAATGAACTTTAAAAAGCTCTCTCATTTTTTTAGAAGCTCTTCCAAAAGTTCTTATTCTGAGAACTAGCAGCACATATGAAATTTCAAAGAATATATCTATGTCCTCAGTCTCAATTTATTTTGACAATATACAAACAAAAATAAATAATTCTGTTCTTCTTTTTCACAGATTAAAAAGAATAAAATAATTTCATTATCTGAGTAAGAACTTTAAAATTTAATGAAATATTACAATTATTAGTGGGTTTTTGCTCTGAATTTCTGACTCTCTTAGTCACTTCAAGGAACGCCATTTAGCAAGAAGATCAAGAAATAAGTTGTAACAGAAGTTGAACAGGGACATCATAATCCAGTTTTAGTTTAGCAGCAGGGCAGTCTATGAGTATTCACATCCTGGAATTTTGTTGCTCTTAGATAGTTCAGGTTTGATTAATGAATTATGAATATTTTAATATGCTACACAAGAGCAGTCCAAATTATCTCAGTTAATAAAGTCAGAACGTACGTACCTCGGACATATCACAGAACTATCCTTTCACACAAAACCCCTTTAACGGATTATTGAAAGAAACTGAGCTGAAAATCTACCTTTGCACTGAAACCTTGTTTTTCAAAAAGACCTTAAAGCTCATCAAAGCACTTTAAAGAAAAAAGAACTATCAGTGGAAAATAGGAAGGAAAAAAGTCAGTGGAAGATTTAGATTGCAAGTTTTTGCTGAACTGACCCCACATTTAAAAAAACAAACCAATAATGTGTATTGGTATTTTTGTTTTTTTAAAGGTATAAGTAAATTTAACTTAAGTGTACAAAAAAACCCAATCTCCTTTTTTTTTCTTCTTTTTTTCTTCTCTCTCTCTCTTTTTTTTTTCTTTTTTTTTTTTTTTTTGGTGGGCAAATAGATCAGTTTAAACCAGAAAGGCTGTAATTTGTACAGCAAATTATTTTACTGTATGGTACTGAATGTTTTCTATTTCAGAATATTTTTTTAACTGACCTAAGTTTTTTGTTTCTGGACTTGGACAAGAAGGATATTCAAATGCTTCAAGTTAATACACAGCTTTCTTTAAAAAATATAAAACTAATTTCAAATCAGAAATACAATTATCCCTGTTCCAGAGTCGATGAACACTAGGACATGCAATGCCATTGCTTTTTACAAAAAATAGTATTGTGAAGAACTGTGGGTTGAGTAAGACTTAGTGTGATCAGAAACAAGCGATGTATGAAAATAATCTCGGAAAAATGACCTAGTTAAATGAAATAAAAAGCCTTTGATTACTGCAATCTGCTGTAGAGTTTTATGCGACCTCGAGAACGGGCACATAGAGAATACAGCATATTAGACCATGATCGGACTGACTATATCAGACACTGCTGATCCTGGTTAAGTGGTTGCTTTCCCACTGCTTGGTACTACTGTTTCATTTCTGCTGGTTTTATTATTTACCTGACCTCTCTCCATCTCACTTCATGAAACAATCTAAGATAAGAGCAAAAAACAAGGCAAAAAACAGAAGCATCCTTTGTACTGAGTGCACTATGAATATGTGCAAATAATACAAATCTGTTTTAGCTAATAAGGTAAATAGAGTCTATTCAAAACTATCATAAAACCAACCCTTTTACAGTCAATCAATTTTCTGACCATAACTGCCCCTTAGGGTTCAAAGAGAGTTTCAAAGGTCTTTTCTTTTTTCTTTTTTGCTTTTGGTTAATCAATAATATTCTTATATTACTAAGAAGAAAATGCATCTTTGAGAGGTTTGCACATGGCTTCAGGCTTAAATGGAAAAATACCATTGTTTAATGACATTGATTCAAAGTGTAAATTTATGTTTATAAACTAATATACCTAATATATTTTTTACAGAATGCCTAATCTGTGTGTCAAGATTAAATCAAATTCACTATTTTTAAATTTCACACATGCTACTTACTATCATATATTCTTCTCTGTACCTTTTTAAATAGGAATATAGCCTGAGGAACTAATCGTCCTCTAAGCCTTTCAAATAAGGCTGTTCGTGTGGATGACTTACTTTGAAGGGAATTTTTTTCTGCACATTGATGTGTGCTGGTTAGCGTTAGATGGTGAAAGGGTGGAAAAAAGCTGAGTTGCAGGGCACAACAGCATGATATGTAAGTGGAATTTATTTCACCAGGGAAATGGGTAGCTGCAATTATTCATGTGTCAGTCTTGCAAGATAAATTACATTATTTGTACACTTCAAACAAGATTTATATCTCTACTACTGTATTTAAAAAGCCTAGTTTAATTGTTCATTTTTTAATTCTTCATGTTTCATTCCAGCTCCATACACCAACCAGATGGATATAACTGTAATTCATTCTATAGCCAGAAATATCAAATTTAAAGTACTTATGAACCATGAATTCTTTTGTAATAATATGTAAACATCCTATCATCTACTCTGGCAACCGACAGAAATTGCTTCACATTAAACTGAAACATAAAACTGATGCTAAAATGGGCTTTCTTGGAAATCTAATAAGAAAATAGGCTTTGAATGATGTAGTTAAATCAGCTTCTTTTATCTTTTTCTGATACTTTTATATTTTTGTTCAAACACAATATAATATTTAATTCATATCCTTGTTTCAAACTGGCTTAATTTTATTTTTTTTTTATTTAATTAACTACTGGAATCTTTATTGGTGCTGATTTCATACTACTCTTTGCATGTAGGTGTGACTTTTCCTTTCTTCATCCTCTGAGAATTGTAACCTAATAAGGTCTGCATTTCTGAGCAGCACAGTCAAAAGTAAGGAATATTCCATACGTTCACACATAAACCAACCATATTCCCAGCAGAACTTCAAACCCTCCTGGCTTCCAGAGAATCCTACTGTCTCTTCCGTGTGATTTTCACTAGAGATTGCTTCCAAGACATTCAGCACAGGCATCCACACCACATCAATACAAGCAAAACTCATTTACCACTGACAGCTTACCTTAGTTATTAGGTCCAGATACATGTAGCACCAAATTATCAGATACTTTCTTAGGCTGCTTCTAAGAAACTTCAAGAATCAATAAAAGGGCTGAACTACTTCCTGTCCTTTCCTATAGATCAACCCATGCCCATAAAACTTTACTCTGGAAGGTCTTTCAAGTCTCAACCTCTCTTGGCAACTAAATAGCTACCCCAAACTAGGAACACTGATCAGATAGTCTAAGCAGACACTGTAGACAGTATTAGTCTTACATCTCTTTTCCACTGTTTGTAAGCAGACTCATCTCTTTGCTTTCTTAAACAAAATCAGTAAATCATGGCAAGCAATTCAGTAAAATGGAACTTTGCAAAGAAAAGTGACAATAGTGAGATGCAAAAGCACTCAGAACAATTCGCACCATCCACAGTCTTCTCTCACATCACCTACACTGAGATTAGAGAGTAGATCCATATCCCTCACACACTTTAAGTTTTCTCCAGAACATCTCTAAACATAGTATTTCTGTGAAAAAACAAGATGGTGCCTTAACTCATCAGACAATGACCTAGCCAAGCTGCGTCATAGAGCAGAGAAACAAAATGTATGTGATCCTGGTCTCTAATACAAACACTATCTGCCATGGATTGCCACCCATTGATGGAAGAACTAATTCAGACAACTGTTAATTTCCTTTCTCATGCCAAGGTAAATTACAGTCTCCATCCTTGTTTGACTCAGAGACAGCTTCTCTTACAAGTTTTACCAGAATTCGGGTCATATATTTACATATAACTTTGGAGATTGAACAGATGACATATGAAAGATATACCTAATTTCCAAATGCATTCCATAAAATGTATTTAATATCTGCTAATATTAATGTTTTAAATTACATTTAAAGATGGTGCTTCATTTTAAAGTGCCTGAAATCTTCCTTTGTAAGACAACTCTTCCTGAGGTATCAAGGTATCAAGAATAGGAAATATTTGCTGAAATAAAACCAAAAGCCTTTTATATGACTTTCGGGGGGGGAGGGGGGGGGGGCGAGGAGAGAGAAAGAAAAAGACAGAGAGAGAGAAAAGAATGCAACAGAGAGTCTGAGGGATTTTCACCACAGACAAGGTGAGAATACTCACCCAGTATGTGGCAAATGCCAACTTCAAGTCCCTTAATCTACTGGTCTTTCACATCCTAAGCAAGAGCTCCCTTACAGCCACTCTGAAATATTTTGGAGTCCGCATCTCTCAGTTGCCCTCTCTGAAGCTGTTCAGATCATTCTATTCATATAGCAAACTATTTTTGAGTCATTTAAAATTTGATGATTCATTATGAAAATGTCTCATTTTAAAATAAAATCATTATATTTAGTAACATTTGAAAAGAGAACCTGATCTTGCATCATTATGTTTAATAACAATTGAAAAGAGAATCTGATCCTGCATATCCCACATAGTAGGGGAGTGAAGTTGTTCTCTTTTTCATCAAAATGCTACAACCTGGATTTCAGAAAAAAAATTCAAAATAGGTATGCTGGCATGAAAAGGATTTTGCTTTGATGAAAAGCACAATTTCCAAGAAGAAAAATCATGCAAAACTCACAAATATATATTAAAAAAAAAAAAAGAGGGAGAGAGAGACCAGCTGTTTAATCGATTCAATGAATATTTATAAAATCCTCTATTAGATGTTTCAGCATATAAAATTAGGAATTCATGCTTCAGAAACAGAGTTACAATGTTTGATATTGTCTTAAAATTTGGCAATACTTCAGATTTAACACTTGAACATGATGGATTAACATAGTAGTAGTATTTTAATGTGACGTGTCTAAAAAGCATTCACTCTGAATTAATGTGTGTCTATCCATCTCCTTCTTTATGATTTCCAGAGTAGACGCTTTTAAAATAATTTACCATAGATAAAGGAAAAATAAATACTATAAACATCTTCATAAAATAAAGTCCATTTGAGCAAGTATTAAACTAGATAAAAAGCACAGACTTTTCCTTTACATTGAAAAAACTTCCACAGAAACAGGCTTCTGATATCATTTATCGTATAATGGTCTGTGGTGATTTTTTTTGGATGATTTCTGAAACATCAGAGTGGCAAGGAACATGCATTAACTAAAATCTTCTACCTGAGAAGTGGCACCATAGTAAATGTGTATAATTAGGAGTATTGTTGTGCAATGAAAGAAGTGATTGCAATCCAGTCTTATTTTACCAGTGCAATGTTTGTATGAGATAAGAATTGACTTTTAGAGAAGGTTGGTTCTGTTTTACTTAAACTTTTAAACCTTCCTCATTCAGATATCAAACTTGGATACACAAGGGGGTCTTTTGCATACTATGTCATGTGAGATTTCAATTACCTTGGGGAGATTCTTCTGCACCAACACAATTAGTGCAGAGCAGCTACACAAGTAGTAACAACTGAACTTGAGAGTTAAAACTGAATTCCAGCTTTCTAAATTAAAGATGTATAGTCTGTCTTGGAGGAGGGAGGAGGAGGAGAAGAATGCTGTGTTCTGGGATGTAGCGTCTGTTGTCCACTTGGGACATGGAGCTAAAAATAAGGATTCTGGAATTACATGCCTAGTAGGAGTTCCTATGGAAGTCAAAGAAGGCACCTTGATGCATTCAGGATTGGAAGAATAAGCTTCTCTCGAGTCAAATGGAAACAAAAGTATTTTAATTCAATTTACCCCAATGAAACGTTCCCTCAAACAATTTTTCAGAAAAAATCTATTTCTTGACTTTATACTCCTGTGAAAGGATAAGAAATAAAACCTTCAGGTTTTCTAACTGATTATTCACATGCAACTTATGGACCTGCGGAAAAGAGGGACAGTCCGTTAAACAGAGTGAACAACTGCACTGTGGCATCACAGGGACAAAATTTTGACAGCATTTCAAAGTGCACTACATACTAGAAAGACATAAGAAGTGTTGTCACACTTAGCAAGGCCTTTTTTGTCCTGTACTATTGGGTTCCCTAAAGTAGGTACTTCTTAGTGAATTGACTGACATTACGAAGAACCTAAGCTGGAGCACTTTTCTCGG
>NW_009649165.1:143109-286608 GCF_000708025.1 Charadrius vociferus
CTAGGGAGCTGCTCAGAGTCAAATTAGGGTGAACAAGGCCCTGAGTGCTCTTGAGTTCGCTGCCATTAATCCCCATTAGATTTGCACTGAAAAGCAAGGCAAACAATATGCTGCTGAGCTGACAGAACGTATCAAACTGCCTCAAGCAGAGAATTCAGTGGAGCTGATGATACTATAAGATTGTCCTTAAATGTTGTGGGATGCTCGCTTCCCACACCAACGGAACCTTAAAGTTGCGATTTAAAAGATTTGTTAGCTTGCTGTGTTATCAACACAGGGTGTTAGGAAGTAAGAACAGTTCTCTTCTTAACATTAAGTGGTCACTAAGGACAGGAAAGGCTCAAGACTTCCCCTTGTGTTCTGCTGTACAAGGTCAATAGCAAGGCCAGAAGACCATGGAAACAGAAAAAAAAACAACAAACCCAACATAAAAAAAGAAGACATTATTAAAGAGAAAGAAGGCACGCTGATGAAAAGGTGTCAGGGAGGCTACAAAAACAGTTTCGCTGAGTTGCTATGAAACACCACAAAAAGGAGGTTAAGATGTTAGAATAGAATTTGATATGGTCTAAAGGCTAAACAGGCCAGAATTTGCTGAAGCATGTGCAGAAATATAAATACAGAGAGATTCTCACCACGGCAAAACCTCCAATTTCACTCCTGATTACCATCAAGAAAGTGCAGATACAGGGAAAGAGCAGAAAACCAGCAATTAAGAGGGCACCTTGTAAATATTAGCCTGTTGTGAATATTCACAGAACAGTTCATCCAGTATGCTTCTTGTTTGTATACTCCCTCAGAAGTCCGTATACTTCAAATGTCTAGAGATGCCAGACCACTAGTTTTAAATCTAAAAGCTAACCCACTTTGGGTAAAGATGGTTTAGAAAAACACCTGGACCCAGGTTGAAACACACCACCAGTTTTACCAAATTTTCATATTAATTACTGTATTTCTAGAAAATGTATGGAGCCTGTCCTCAAGACAACCCTGTGATTACACATTAAATAAGGTTGTGGCTAATACAGAAAGCTGTCACCACAGCCATATATGCTGCTTGTCCCTTATCATTCATAATTTTCTAGTACTTTTGAAGAGGTGAAAAATCAGAAAATATTTTAATTTGTTCGGTCTTAGATTTCCAGTGATAGAAAATTTGCCTCTAAACTGTCTTTCTATTTTCAGGTAACACCTATCAGTCAATAAATCATGACCTTGGAATGTTTACTAACTTACAGATTTGACATTAATAAACTGAACAATCTCAATGCAGATGCTTGTTTCTTTCCTAGGTTTTTAAAAAATCTCACCCTTTCATATTTCATTTAAAATGTAGGCCCACTGAAATAAGATATACTTTTACTGGGTTATTTTTCTGTCGACTTAAGATCTTACTGACATCAGCTCTTATGGATGTTTGTGGAGAATTTATCTGATTATCACAAAACATCTTTATTAAGTAATTATGTGCACTTGCTAGGAACTTTAGCCTAAATTATTTTTTAATTAATTACGTTTAAGAGAATTTATTGAATGAAAACATGAATGTGACACAAATCTCAGCTGTTCTCAGTGTGTTTAAATCGGAACTAAATGACATCCAATAAAATACGTGAATATTAAGAGAGTGCACCACAGGTGAAAACAAGTATTTGTCCTAAGCAAATAATTCAGGATCAGACATCTTTGTATCTTTATGCTACATAGGATAACCAGCACTTCCCATGTTTCCTCCAAAAAGGCAGAACAGTTTTGTTTTTTTTCCAAGTACAGATACAGTGTAGTACATAGCAAAATTGCACTCAAATTCTATTTTAAGTCATTTGGCAGTTGGCCACAGTAATTGCTTTTATTGCCTTCTATGATTTTATATATTACAAAATTAGTGTTGTGCTCTCTTAACAAAACTGAGTCTTGAAATATACACTAAATACAACATATACCCTATAAACCTCCATGTATGATTATCTCCACATACACACTTAACAATTTCAGCTGTCCAAATAATTTTCAACCTGGGTCATTCCCACAGTAGGATGGTTTTTTTCCCTTTTATTAATTCTTCACATCAGTTAGTTACTCTTTTTTTTTGCCACTGCAGTTTTTTCTTTGGCTTCTCTGTTCAACATCTACTATTTGAGAAATATTAGTTAACAGCGAACAATACACATACCTACTGTTTAACAAAATTATAGCCACACCATTACAGTTAAAGTTATGTCAATACTTCTGCAATAAAAACTGCTTCTCCAAGATTTATAATTCAAACATAAAGAACAAATACTTCTGGGATAAAGCTCGGCATATAAGGTCATGGCCCACAACAAATTTCTTTTACCAATTTTCAAACAAATTGATTCTGCCATTTTGAGTGCTGCAAGTGTAAATCAAACAGAGATTTACCTCTTTAAAACTAAATACTGTTGGCCATATACTTATCTGTGGCACCATCAAGATTTCTAGGGCCTTTCATTAGGAACAAACTTAACTTTCAACCTAAATTTCATATTACTGATTTTATATATATATACACACACATATATATTCAAATGCATAATAGAGGACTTTACGATCCCTACAGCTGACATCTCCCTTTGAAGGCTAATTCCATTATAGAACATCTCCACTGATGCACACTGGCTTATATGAATTACAGACGTGACCCATATTTTATGTCTGTCCTGCTGTGAAGGTGCAATTTTCCAAAGGAAGCTTAAGCACAAAATGCTCCACCAACCTTTGTTCCAATCACACGGCTGTAGCCAGCCGTGGCCAGTCTGCCCTTGAGTGTCAGCGTCCTACCTGGCTGAAAATCTCTGAGCTTGCTGGGCTTTGCATGCTCAGGAAACTACAAATGGGCTGTACTTGCAGACTCTGCGTGCACATGAGGATCTCCATGAGGACTCCTACTTATCTCGAACACATCTAAAAACCTAAAAGCAGATATTTACAATCAGTCTAGTTTACTTCTGTCAACACACAACATTAAGTTGTACAAATGTAAATGTCAAATAAATGCTTGTTCCAAATATAATTTTCTAAACTGATACATATTAATATCCCATACGTGCTGAGAAGATGAGCCCTTGTACTACAGCAACGGGTTTAATAATATCCTTGACCTAATTCAGCAATTGCCACTGACAGCAAGGCTAAGTCCGTTTCTTATCTTTATTTCAACCAAGAAAATTCTTGCCTTGAGAACAGAGTTGGCCCATATCATTAATTTCTACTATTGAAGAAAGATTTGTCAAGAGTCCTACAAGGGGTCAACGTTCCTTCTAGAGGAAATCTGCATATGATGGCTTGCCACTAACTGCATGCCTTTGGAGAAATTTGTGCATCAGTCTGAGAATGAAATTGCACCTTAAGCTCCTCAGGACAGTGCAACCATCTTCTTGTAGAATACCATTTAAGAAGTAAAAATCACCTCTGTATTACCTCAGAGACATAATTATGGTGTCAAGTCATCACACATGAAGTGCACCAGTCCAGCTGAAAATGTAACATGTGTACTAAGTAATGTGGTCTGGGAACACATTTGCAAGTCATATTCTGTCTTGAAAGCAAGACAAGTGTTATAATGGCTAATTCTACAGTGATTCAATTGCTCTATTTTACTACAATATTTTTTCAGCCCTGTTTCAAGTCAATAGATGCATATAGTTATTTTCATCTCCAAGCTACCTTCCACTTATCCAATTGCAATTAAGTTTCTCCTTCATCTTCACTTTTTATATGATTCTGCAATTCTCTTCCCCCCTCATCTCCTCTTACATTCATAATTTTTAAGACAAAATACCTGTGATGTTATCTGGTTTGGAGAAGTTTTATTTGATTTGGAGAAGATTTACTTCCTCCCACTCAAAGGGAAGGACCAGACAAATCCATCAAGTCTACAAACAGTTACTGGTGCCACAGCCAGGAGTTCAGTTGCATAGATCATGGGACTCACTTTGCAAAACCAGGTCTATTGGGGGCTGATGGGGTCCATCTGTCCAAGAAAGAGAAGAGCATCTTTGGTCAGAGGCTTGCCAAGCTGGTGAAGAGGGCTTTAAACTGAAGTTGCCGGGGGAGAGGAACCTCAATCCATCCCACTCCTACAGGTATGATGCCAGTACCAGCAATAGATGGCCAGAGCCTGCAGAAGGATCACAGGTCAGCAGGACAGAACCTGGAGAGCAGCACAAAGGAATTCCATCCACTCCAGCCAGTAAGTCAGCTTCATCAGGGCCCAACTTAAACACCTCGATGCAAATGCATGTAGCATGGGGAATAAACAGGAGGAGTTAGAGACATGCGCACACCTGCAGGGCTATGATCTCTGGCATCACAGAGAGGTAGTGGGATGATTCCTATGGCTGGGGGGTTGGAATGGAAAGATACAGGCTTTTTAGGAAGGACAGTCAGGGGAGATGAGGGAGGGGTGTTGCCCTCTATGTCAATGACCAGGTGGAGTGCATTGAGCTCCACCTTGGGATGGATGAGGAGCTGAGATCTTATGGGTCAGGATCAAAGGGAGGGCAGGGACAGGCCACATTACAGTGAGGGTCTGCTACAGGCCACCTGACCAAGAAGACCAAGCAGATGAGACCCTCTATACACAGATAGGAGTAGCTTCACGTTCACAAGGCCTGGTCGTCATGGGGGACTTCAACCACCCTGATACTTGTTGGAGGGACAACACAGTAGGGCATAAGCAATCCAGGAGGTTCCTGGGATGTGTTGATGATAACTTCCTTCTCCAAGTGATAGAGGAGCCAACAAGGAGATGAGCTATGCTGGACCCTGTTCTCACCAACAAGGAGGGGTGAGTGGGGAATGTGAAGCTCAAGGGCAGCCTTGGCTGCAGTGATCATGAAATGGTGGAGTTCAAGATCCTTAGGAAGGTGAGGAGGGCACACAGTAAGTTCACTACCCTGGAATTCAGGAGAACAGACTTTGTCCTCTTGAGGGATCAGCTTGGCAGAATATCATGGGATAAAGCCCTGGAGGGCAGAGGGGCCCAAGAAAGCTGGCTAGTATTCAAGGATCACCTCCTCCAAGATCAAGAGGGATGCATCCTGACAAAGAATAAGTTGGGCAAACATGCAGAGGCCTGCATGGATGAACAAGGACCTCTTGAACAAACTCAGATACAGAGAGGAGGAAGCCTAGAGAGGGTGGAAGCAAGGACAGGTAGCCTGGGAGGAATACAGAGAAATTCTCCAAGCATCCAGGGACTAGGTTAGGCAATCTAAAGCCCAGATAGAATTAAATCTGGCCAGGGACATCAAGGGCAACAAGAAAAACTTCTACAGTGGGCCCACTCCAGAAATCACCCAGGGTATGGAGAAGGCTGAAGTACTCAATGAATTTTTTGCCTCAGTCTTCACCTGCAAGTGCTGTAACCACACTGCCCAAGTCACAGAAGGAAAGGGCAGGGACTGGGAGAATGAAGAACTGCCCACTGTAGTAAAAGATCAGGTTTGAGACCTTCTAAGGAAACTGAAGGTGCACAAGTCCATGGGACCTGATGAGATGCACCCATGGGTCCTGAGGAAACTGGCGGATGAAGTTGCTAAGCCACTCTCCATCACATTTGACAAGTCATGGCAGTCTGGTGAAGTTGCCACTGACTGGAAAAGTGGGGAAATGTAACCCTCATTTTTAAAAAGGGAAAAAAGGAAGACCCAGGGAACTACAGGCCAGTCAGTCTCATCTCTGTGCCTGGCAAGGCCATGGAGCAGATCCTCCTGGAAATCATGCTAAGGCACATGGAAAATAAAGAGGTGATCATTGACAGCCAACATAGCTTCAGTAAGGACAAATTGACAAATTTTGTCACCTTCTACGACAGGGTTACAGTGTTGGTGGATATGGGAAGAGCAACTGACATAATCTACCTGGAGCTGTCCAAAGTATTTGACACTGTCCCGCACAACAGCTTTGTCTCTAAAGTGGAGAGACATGGATTTGATAGAGGAACCACTCTGTGGATAAGGAATTAGCTGGATGGTTGCACTCAAAGAGTTGCAGTCAACGCTCAATGTCCAAGTGGTGGCCAGTGATGAATGGAGTTCCTCAGGGGTCAGTATTGGGACTGGTGCTGTTTAACATCTTTGTCAGTGACATGGACAGTGGGATTGAGTGCACCCTCAACAAGGTTACCAATGACACCAAACTGTGTGGTGTGGTCGACATGATGGAGGGAAAGGATGCCATCTAGAGGGACCTGGACAGGCTGGAGAGGTGGGCCCATGCCAACCTCTTGAGGTTCAACAAAGCTAAGTGCAAAATCCTGCACATGGGTCAAGGCAATCCCAAGCACAAATAGAGGCTGGGTGGAGAATGGATAGAGAGCAGCCCTGAGGAGAAGGTTGGTGAGAAGCTCTACATGAGCCAGCAACATGTGTTTGCAGCTCAGGTGGCCAACCACATCCTGGGCTGCATCAACAGAAGCATGGCCAGCATGTCAAGGGAAGTGATTCTGCCCCTCTACTCCACTCTTGTGAGACCCCAACTGGAGTACTACATCCAGCTCTGGGGCTCCAAACATAAGTACATACACCTGTTGGAGGCGAGTCCCGAGGAGGGCCACAAAGATGATCACAGGCTGGTGCACCTGTCCTATGAATAAAGGCTGAGAGAGTTGGGGTTGTTCAGTGTGGAGAAGAGAAGGCTACAGGGAGACTTTTTAGCAGCCCTGAAGTATCTGAAGGGAGCCTATAAAGAAGGAGAGGGACTCTTTATCAGGGATTCTAGGGACAGGATGAGGGGGAATGGTTTTAAACTAAAAGAGGGCAGATTTAAATTAGATATTAGGAAGAAATTCTTTACTGTGAGGGTGATGAGACACTGGAAGATGATGCCCAGAGAAGTTACCCCATCCCTGGAACTGTTCAAGGCCAGGTTGGATGGGGTTTTGAGTGACCTGATCTAGTGGAAGGTGTCCCTGGCTGTGGCAGGGGGGTTGGAACTAGATGATCTTTAAGGTCCCTTCCAACCCAAACCATTCTATGACTCCATGAAAACTGTTCAAACGTTCATTTGGGGTAAGATTGTTACATACTTTGGAGACGGCAAAGGCAGCAAGTATATCTGAAAGCAGTGAACACTGCTCTAACGCAGGTTTGTAAAATGTGTGTTTTGACTGGAAAAACTAGTTTTTAAAACTAGCAAAACATTAACAAAGAGTATTTAACAAAATGACTGGACACCTTTCCAGTCACAACAGGGGCTACGTAAATGACATATTTGAGAGAATAGAAGACTACATCAAGAAAAAATAAATAAATTAATAAAAAGTTAAGCACTACCAGAGTGGGAAAATAATTTCAGTTATGCCCTTCACCTAAAATAAGATCTGACAGACTCAATCTTGTCTTCAGTGCACTTAAAATCAAATGGAATTACTTCAAATTCAACAGTATGGCACTCGGGTTCAGTAGGGTCTCAGGGACATATGAGGGATGAATGAAACTCAATTTTGTTCTGATAACCATGCTCAGAGGACAATTTTCCAGATTCATGTAAAGATTTCAAGAAGCCATAAATATTATATATTTTAAGAAATTATTATTAAATCTGATATATACATATAAAAGTTGTCATTATACTTTTATTAAAATAAACTCTGGAGTAGATCGTTGCTTGACATAAGGTTGATGAATTTGTGACGTTTTAAGAAAATGTACAAAGGAACATGTCTATTTGTTTATAAGAAACAGATGATGTTCCTCGTCTCTTTTGTTTTTTTTTTTTCTTCCTTTTTTTTTCCACAAAATGAGATCCACCATAGAAGGCACAGGGAACACCCTGAAAAGCCACAAGGCCACACATCCAGATAATTAAAAAACAGAGAGAACTCTCTCGTACAAAAACTACCTGCTTGTGAAGCTAGAGTAACCACAGTGATGAACACTGCTTCTATTTCTATAAAATGGAGTAACTCTAGTAAAATCAACCATACACACAAAACTTTAAAAAAATAAAAATTACATATAAATGCATACAAAATTGCAGGGAATGTCTCATAGTGCCATTGCACTTAAAAATTCTGGCTCTTCCCTTAGTGATCCTAGTGTAATGCCTTAAAGCATATGAAATTGCTTAATCCCACATCGAGGCAAGCAAGAGAAAAATGCAGCCTACTAGAGCAGAGAGGGGCGCAAAAACATTAATATACTATCAAATGCTTATTCGTATTTCTACAAAGTGTCTGTACTGAATATAGCGCCAGTCAGGAAGGGAAACAAATGTCAGACTCTAATAATTGTAGTCAGAAGCTAATGCAAAAAGAGAACAGATTGAAAACCTTCCCCTCCTCTCCAGGGACAGAAAAGGCTGTTGTCCCCAGGAAGTGGAAAGTGAGGGAGACAGAGTGCAGGTGGCTGACATCATCCCATCCAGCATTAAGCAGGAGTGATTGCCTAATTGAATAACCTTCTGTTGGCAGAAAGACACTGTTCAGAAATGGGTGATCCCACCCTATTGCCCTTGCAGCAGGTGGCATTCAGTCAGATGGACAAATACAAACATCAATGTAAAGAGCGGGACAGACACCAGCTGTAACTTCCATCTATCCAGACACCTGGGGAGCAAATTGTGACAATGCTGCTTGAGGGAACAGAAAATGAGATGGTTTTTAATAGGCTAAAGACTGAATTTGGATTTTAACATTTAGCTCCCATGAGCAGAGCCATTCCAGATTTTCCAATTACAGGAAATCTGACAAAGGATGTCAAAGACAAGCCTCTTCTTTCTAAAAGAGACTTGTATCTTTTAGCTGACTGTTAATTAAAGAAAAAGGAACATACTGGGTTTCAGGGACGTGATAGCAGTGAGGGAAAATGAATGGATGGCTGGGGGCTGAAGACTGTGAAAGCAAGGGGTCATTTCTATTGCTATGTGTGCTTCCTTTGTCATTTGTACAGGTTGCTAAAATTCTTTGAATGGCAGTTTCCCAATAATACAATACAGGTAATACTATTTTCCCTCCTGCTTTTTATTTGTCCTCTCTATTAAAGATGCCCAGAGTGGGGCAGAAACTCTTTTCTTCTGTTTAGAAGCAGTTAGCCCAATCAAACCACGATCGCTTTGGGTTTTTGAAACATTATACTATTATTATGACTATTAATAACTGAAGTCCCCTACCAGAAGCCAAGCCTCTACTTTAAAAATTAAAATACTAATTCACCAAAGCACTTGAAAAAATCCTTAACCTTAATGCATTCTTGAATGAATGAAATTCAGGCATGTGCTTAAAGGTTTGGCTGAATGATGGCACAGCTCAAACGCTTCTCTAAATTGCAGCAGAAGTCTGACAGAATGCTGTGGGGGTGGCGGAGAAAGGCTTTAATTACAAATGCCAAGCACAGATGCGTAATTGATATTATAATACGGTGTAGGCAGAGACTCAGACTCATTTCAGGTGAACGATGGGGACAATAAGCAAGAATCCTTAAAGTGTTAACTAGCACGCTTGCTTCCTCAACTCCAAGGCCAAAACATTCAATCACCGGGTCCCAACTCTTCCTTCATGGACTGAGTTTTGCATGTGTTTGCAACTACAGTAAATGTGTCTAACATGGAATGATTTGGGGTGAATTATAAGCACTCTGCTGAAAGTTAAGTCCAGCGTGAACATCCAGAGTGAATTTTAAAAGTCATGAAGAGGGTATTCCCAAAGATATGGTTCAGATGCCAAATGACATAATTCTTAAAGCTGCTCCTGGGAAACAATCCATAGTAATCTACTCCTGCAGGCCAAATGCCAGCTTTACTGCTGGGAATTATGCCCAGGCAGTAGACTTGTCTACTGGCAGTATATTCCCCAGGACTAGTCAGGGGCAGGATTAATGACATAAAGATGCTACTACAAAAAAGGACCACGTGCCTGCAAACCAAAGATTTTGCATCTTCCAGGATAGTAACTAGCATTTCACTATATGGAATTACAGAGTGTGGTCAGGTAAACTGGTAATAGAGCTGTACCATTTTCTAGCTATTTCCCTCTTCTAATACCTTTTAGCTCTCTTTGCAAGGAAAATAGGGCAAAAAACCAACCTTCGAACAACGCCTCCCCTAGAGGAACTCCTGGCAAGTTTCTAGATCTAGACTCCCTGACACAATACAAAGATTTTAACATACACAAATAACAGAGAAAAGAGCAACACAGGCAAACTTTCTAGAGAGGAACTCCCTCTCCCCAACAACTGGCAGACTCCAAGGGATGTACAAGGAAACCAATCAATCCTATAAAAGTAGTCACAAATGTAGGGTTCATAACATGGTTTCTCTCTGGGAGCAAACTTCTTGATCTTTTTAACACAGTCCAAACCATACTGATGCCCTCACTGACTTGCTCTTGAAGCTAAATTTAGGAACAAAGGAAAATAAAATATTTGTAAGAGTCAGCATATTGATCTGATGATGGCAATTCTGTTTCCAACAGATAATTAAAAATCTTAATCCATATTAACACCAAAATATGTTGAGGAAATCCATATTCTGTCACACTGCCCCTTACAGCAGAATCTATGTGCATAAGGTAGAGGTTCTGGTATATTTTGGACTATGTTCATAACTAAAAGTTCTGACAAAAAAAAACACCAAAACAAAGCATGCATTTTTTACAGTTTAGGGTTAATCTCTGAATAAACTCTAACTCAGAAATACTTTCAGTATTTTTCAATACAATTAACTGAATATCAACCCTTCTCTCTACCCCCACCTCCAATACATCAAATCCTACAGCAACACTTAACTTTACCTTCCAAATAACAGTGTAACTTTTTGGTCCAGTTTCCCAAGTCAGAGTTACAAGGATGTTCCTAAACAGTTCATAGAATCATAGAATGGTTTAGGTTGGAAAGGAGCTTGAAGATCATCGAGTTCCAACCCCCTGCCATGGGCAGAGACACCTCCCACTAGATCAGGTTGCCCAAGGCCACATCCAGCCTGGCCTTGAACACCTCCAGGGATGGGGCCTCAACCTCTCTGGGCAACCTTTTCCAGTGCCTTACCACCCTCAAAGTGAAAAACTTCCTCCTAATGTTTAATCTAAACCTGCCCTCTTCCAGTTTATATCCATTCCCCCTCGTCCTATCACTACATGCCCTAGTAAAAAGTCCTTCCCCAGCTCTCCTGTAGGCCCCCTTTAGGTACTGGAAGGCAGCAATAAGATGTCCCCGGAGCCTTCTCTTCTCCAGATTGAGTTCCCCTCAATCTCTTTGTATCCATTAAAATAAATGTATTATTTTATAACTTAAATTGCACTGTCACTACAGCATATGAGAGTTCTATGAATAGCTTGTAGGGATAGATAGTTTCCTCACTAATCACAATATTACTTGTATTTGGGGGAAACATGGTCTTTGTTATACAGACAACCACTCATTTTATGGCAATTTGGCCATTCTTTTTTTCTTTTTAGATAAGAAAAATACAAATAATTACCCAGACTAGGCTGCAGCTAGCAAAGCAAGCCACTCTTCAGCAGGTTAGCCCTTTCCTCTCTTTTAAGAAGTGTCAAGGAGTCTGTAATGACCACAAGTGCTCAAGGCCTAATTTTACATCTCAGAGTAGAGCCAAAAAACTCAGTTAGGCTGCAGCATATTACTATGCAGATCATAAACAGTCAAATAATTGAGAGGAGAAATCAATTCTCAAGAATACAAAATAATCATTCTTCAAAATAAGTATGCAGATTGTCAAAATAAAACCATCTGTGTACTAGAATATCTATACTGCCACTTCCCCTCTTTAGTTCACCCTTAGGTTTTAGTTCCTGCAAGAATTTCTCCTATTTATAATACCACATAGGCAACAGTACCCGGGTCACACACTGTAGCTTCTCTGTTTGTCACTGGGGAAACATCAAACAATAAGTCCACAACCAAAGAGATAATATTATTTCAATATTTTTCTTGGGCTTTTCCATAGGAGCAGGCGTAATTGTTTATAGACTCACATGAACTATCTGTTCACTTAATATCAGACCTCTTCAGTCTTTATGTTCCGTATTTATGCTCTAGATTCTGCAACGCACTGCAATATTACAACAAGGGTCATTAAAGAAAACGGTCTTTTCATACTCCATAGGCTATTGCTCAGTAGTACTAGCCACTATATTAGCATTATTTGAATATGTGTATAATTAAATTAATACTATGGCATTCCATTGTGAATGCATATTACATATTTATTACATATAAACCACATGTCATACTCTGTTCAGTCTTAGGATGTTTTCAGTGAGGAAGAGGTGGTAGTGACTTCAGGAGATTCAAGTTCCTCTGAAATGTCAGATTTCCACTACAGGCCATAAAGGCATAACAGAAAGCCAGTCTCTAAAGTATCATGATTTGAAACTTTGAGCCTATTATCAGGAAAAAAAAAACCAAACTGACAAAATGACAACATCCTGCATGACAACAGTCAGTGCCATGCAGTACGCAATAATCTATTAAAAATCAGAATTTATGATGCAGCAATTGAACCTGTTCAATTGTGGTGACATGAATTGTCCTGGGCGAGCAGTATACTATATTAATTTTTTAGTTAAAATTCCTGGACTGTATGGCTGGTTAATAAGCTGCAGTTCAGGTTGAGAATATATGAGTGTTCAAGATAACTGGGTTATGAATAATCCTGCTTATTACAGAAAAAGCAGCCACCTCAGATTCAGAGTAGACGTGTCAATGGAGTGGAGGGAGTTGCATTATTAATCCTCCCATGTTCAAATATATGTCAGCAACCAACAGAGGTCAGTACATATCCCACAGCATTATGCAAATGCATGCATTATTAAGAATTTTTACTACTTCTTGAACTCTTAATATTAATCACAATGTTAACCACAAGAAACTACCAGTATATCTTAAGAATGCCTAAAAAAAAAGTTGTAAAAATAAAAATCTCTCATTACTTTATATCTGAATTAGGGACCGACATCAGGAAGAAACAGAAGTGGCTCTTGAAAATAAAAAGTTAGAACTAATGATATTATTTCATGGGAATCTATGTTTGATTAGCCAAACAAAAATGACTACCTATGGAGTTTCATAAAAGGTTTGAAATGAAAAAAATATGTCAAGAGGACTTTTAGTAGATTCCATTCCTTGTTTGCTTGCATCAATATCCAAGCTTTTAAAATGCTGATATTTGCTGTTACAGTAAATCATACAATTGCTTCACATCAAGTTTTTACTTAGTCTTACTACACTTAGAAGTGTAGTACACTGGACCTTCCTGGGAGCGACTGCTATTCGAAGTCTTTGAAAAGACTTCACTTGAAGAACTGTAAAGGAATACAGTTTTTGAAAAACACTGGACCTCACTGACAAGCAATAGTTTCTGTATTAAAATAAAAAAAAAATACCTGTTTTGATCCCCACTCTTGTCTTCTGTTTCATGATGAGAAGTATGTAGGTTTTAATGAAACTAATGAAGACCTAGAGAAAGCAGGTGTAATAGAACAGTTCAACATCCCTCATTCAAATTCCAGTAAAGCAAAGTTAGCAGTTTTGGGAAATGGAAGCACTTAAGCGTCTCAGTCCCTCGATCCTGAGAGTGAAGACTATCTACAACTATGGTTATATTTCTAAGCAAACAGTTTTGATGCATTCTTTAATGGAAGAAAAGTGCACAGTAATATAGTAGTGCGACTAGAAATATTTCCAGAGACAGAACTGCAAGGGACTAATCATTTGCAAGGAAAAAATATTATTAGCACTGTGGTTATAAGCACAGGGAACACAAATTCAAGAAGCAGTTCTGATGCTGTTAACACGGAGAAACACAAATAATCGCCTCTCTAAATTTACTTTGGTTACAATGAGATTTAATAAAATCAATTACAGTTTAAGCAATAGTAGACTAATCACTCAGAACAGATACCGAAGTGAAAAATGTGATGCCTACACAAAGAACATACAAGCTCTCTCCCTCGTGCCTGAAGCATTTGGTATGAAGTAACAAAGTTCTGGAGTTACAAGCCCTGCATTAATACACCACTGCTTGACCTAATAGGGATTACTGTTTCCAGACCACTTCTGCCCTGTGACCCAACAGCTCAGAAATTTGCTCAGGATTGTCAGAATCTATCTGAGTAGACATGCCAGAATAGAGTGGTGTAGAAGCACTGTGTTGAACTGCTGGAAAAAGACTGCAGTTAAATAGCACATTTAGTGCATTCTCCTACACAGGTATTTCTTTATCACCCTGGCTGCAGAGTCTCAAACGTGTACAATGAAGCAGCCACTGATCTCCATACAGTTCCTTGGCAAGTCCAAATACTTACAGTATTCAGGATATGTTCTGTAACCATCTGGACATCATAAAACAGTAACTAAGGAAATTAAATTGGAGATAACTTGCCAGATAATTTGTTCGGTCCGAAGCTAAGAGTAGTACTGCAGTTTTTCCAAGAGGTGACATAGAGCTGTGTTACAAATTGTATTTTCCAGTACTATACTACGGCATTGGGTTAAACCCATATTCTGCAACAAATCAGTGGATATGCATAACTCCTATGGTTACAACTGTAGTACTTGCTTTTGAGCAGCCCCCTAATAAGTACTGAGACATTTGTATTGGCTTCACTTTACTCTAAAATACCACTACATGTAAATATACTATCAAACTTCAAGTTCATTCTGTATTTTAATAGGTGAATCCAGTATTATTCTTCAAAAAAAGTCATGCAAATTCAGCAATACCAAAATTTGTCACCACTTTTAGTTATTCTGAATATGTTGTGTCCTGTTAAAGAAAAAATTAAAAAAACAACTCAAATATTAATAAAAACCCTTTTCTAAATAAGATTTTTGTTTTTTAAAGAATTTCTTATGTTTTAAAAGGAATAGATGACCTCTATAGAAAATATTTGGATTTGGGTAAAAGGACATTTTATTTGACATATAGTTGTTTAACATTTCAACTTATGAAGAATCTTGACTTATTTATACTATCTAGGTTTCTTCATATTTTTCCAGTGTTGAGAAAACAATAAGAATCAAAAGATCGATTATTTTTAAAGCATTCACTGGTCATATTTAGATAAATATCCCAGAGATTAACTTTATCTTTTGCTCGTATTATCAATGTTTTCAATGACATACCACTTCTGTTCATACAAAGACTTTGTCAGATTTTACTTCTTTCATTTGCTTATCTGTTCCTAACCTCACCAAAATAAACTGTAATTCAGCAAGCATCTAATAATATTACCTCTGTGTTATCTCATCTACATACCTCTTAACTAAACTTGAGATGATGGAAAGGTGACATTTGACCTCAGATTTTGATTCTGGATGCAACGTTAATTAATGCTTAGAAATAGATTTACGTGCATACAGAAGACAATACATAAGATAGGTATTGCTTATGATTAGTGGTATGTAAATTAAGATGCAGCACTTTCAGCTTTCATTTCTTTTCAAAATTGGAAAATATCTAAAGACTTCTGGAATATTCTTGCTTGCTAGGCTGGGGGTATCCTTTAATAATGTAAATAATTATAATAATAATTTAAAAACCCCAAAGATTTCTCCCACACTACCAAGATGATTAACTTGATTCACAGAAAAAAAAAAGAGGAAAAGTCTAAAAATCATATACGATGTACTTTCATTTTGGGTAAAAGGAGATGACAGATATTCAGATTCTTAACTGGTGTAATAAAATGAGTGAGCTAACCTTGCAGACTGGCAAATGGCTGAGAAGAGCTGTTTAGTCTGAGATTTGAAATCATGTTTTTGTGCTATATTTCCAATGCTGCAATGTTTATTATGTCCTCATTTCCATTTATGTATATACTGGAGACAATAATTATCCATGTAACTACAGGATTTAAAACCTTAGGTGAGACTGAAAAGCAATTAAGTTTGGAGATTTGGTACAGCATTTAGTGCACATTTTTACTGATCATACTACTGTCCATGCATACCTGCTCCAAAAAAATACTTTATTCACATGCCACTTACTATTCTTTTATATATTGTTTCAGTAATCACTACCAGGGCAAATTTACTCATTGGGCTAAAGAAGAGAATCACACTTTCTCCACATTGTACTTCCATAAACATTGCACACTGTGACAAGTGCTTCCCAGCCTGGAGAAGCAGTGCCGATGCAGCTAAGCAGTGCCTCTACTCACAGTGCATCTGACGTTACCCTTTCTGCTATAGAAACATTTTCTTGATATGCAGTATGGTACAAGGCACATTATCTGCTTTTCTGCTTAAACACAATCAAAGCCAAACTTGAGACATGGTGACTGAAATCCCTGAATTTATATTGCTACAGAACTGTATTTTTTTCACCCTGTTTTCTTACTCCTTATCTTTCAAACACAATGCATTATTATGAAGACCCTCCTTTCTTCCCTTTGGTGAATAGTGAATATCAGAGATCAAAAGTAATTTTATCAATTGTGTAGAGCAGTGACTGAAAAGGGGTAAAAATCAATCACAAAAGAATTTACAACAGCCTGAAGTTTTGAGCAGCTGACTAAGTTTTCACTCATGTTACATTAGGATGTGGTGCTTGTATTTTAATCAGAATCTTCTCACCACCATATCACAGAGTTTCAGAATCACACAAGGGTTGAGGTTGGAAGGGACCTCTGGAGGTCATCTGATCCACCTCTCCTGTCCAAGCAGGGACTTCTAGAGCTGGTTGTCCAGGACCATGTCCAGGTGGCTTTTGAATATTTCCAATGCCAGAGACTCCACAACCTCTCTAGGCAACCTGTGCTTGGTCGTCACCACAGTAAAAAGGTGGTTTCTGATGTTCAGAGGGAACCTTGTATGTTTCAGTTTGTGCCCATTGCTTCTGGTCCTGTCACCTGGGCACCGTGTATCATAAACCACGGATGTCAACAGGTTTACCATTTACACTCCTACCTGGAACACAAACATCAAACCTTTCTATGATGTCACCATAGCTCTGTAGTAGAGAAAAGGCAGCTAAGAGGGTCTTGAGAACTGGAGAATACCTCAAACACACATGCGCACACATTAAACACATGATACACAAATATTACAAAGATGGCAGAGGGTGACAGAGGAAAACACTTTGATAAACATATTTGGACACTTATTTAGTACCCTGCTACACTTGAAGGGGCAGCCCCACAGCCTTATCTGACCTATTACAGTGATCTAAATAGACATAGTATCAGACCTGAAGGAAAGGGTCTGATCATCAGAACTGATGATCAAAGATCTAGAGAACCTACCCTATGAGGAAAGGCTGAAGGACTTAATTTCTTTTCTCCCTGGAAAAGACAAGGCTTGAGGGGACCTCATCACACTATTCCAGTACATAAAGGGTGGCTACAAAGAAAACAGAGGATCTCACTTCACAAGGAGCCACACAGAGAAGCCATGGGGCAGTGGGTAGAAGTTGCACCAGAAGAGGTTTTATCTTGACATATGAAAGAAATTTGATACAGTAAGCATAATCATTCACGAGAACAACCTCCCCAGGCACACAGTAGATGCATCACTGAAGATTTTCAAGGTGCGATTGGAAAGGGTGCTAGATAATCTTATCTAGGCTCTTTCCCATGAAAGGTCCCTTGATCTTTCAAAGTCCCTTCCAATCTAGGATGTTACAAGATTCTACGACAGCTCTGAGACATTATAGCTGTGGCCTCATAACCATACAACTAAAAATTCATTTTCCATTAAAAGTTAATCTATGAAGATGTGATGAGTCGCAAAGGCTGCTTACCATTCTCCAATGTAGACATGAGCCCTGCTGTACCTGGACTGGTACAAGAACTCATATACTTTCTTCATTTCATGTAAGACTTGAGATTGCTAAAAATGTTTCCTTGTGGAGTTTCAGATATTCTACATTCTTTTTTTGTCAGTATATAAATGTAATTTTCAGGGAACTTCTGATCCTACACTTCTCTTAAAAAAGGATCATATTGAATACCCAGGCTGCCCCGTATTATCACCTATGATATAGCAACATATCTAAGCTAGTTTTAAATTAGCTAGACAGAATACTGTAAGCAAAGTAGGCAACATGAAAGTCAAAATGAGGAATCAGACCTGCCTGAAACACTTGAAAAAATTCTTTTGTTTATCCCTCTGTCTGCCTGTGCAACCAGTACACCAGCTAATTACTTTAAATATACCTAGTGAATCTAATTTTACATTATAGCATAGCCACAACAGTGACTGCAGGAGAGAAATGCATACTATAGCACTTGCAGTTATAAGAAAACTGAATAGCATCCTTTAATGGTTTTACTCTGTAACAGTTAACAACAGTTGTCATTACAAAAGTAACACTGTATACTTAAGAACAGCAATAACTCAGATAGTCTTTCAACATAATAATAATAAAACAACGCAAAACCTGTCTACCACTTGAATGGAAAGCATATGAAACTATGAGCAGATTTTATCTGAACTTAAAATTATATTTTAGTAGCATTCCTTAAAAAATTCAGTCATGCCTGAAAATCTGTAATGTACAACAGAAATTATTTATTTCAACTTCACATGTGAAATCACCTCAGGTCTAATAATCAGCGGGGTTTTGATAGAATTTCTGTAATTGATACAGCTCACATGAGGTAAATCTTTACATGGCCATTAAGCTCATTTTGGATGAATTTGTTTTAATCTTTGCCTAAACCCATCAAAAAGAAACAGCACATACAATATCAGAAACTAATAGAACATTAAAAGGGTAGATTTTTTAGGAACATTATTTCAGGGATTCTATATTTCAAAGCCTTGAAAATAACACCAGTTAAATACACAAACAAAAAAATTATGAATGTACTGACAAATTAATTTTAAAAGGGACTACATGGTCTACTGAAACAACAGACTTTATTTTTATTGTTTGTGTGGTTGTTTATTATGCAGTTAATAAATCCAAAAAAAACAGATCCATAATTTATTTTAAAAGTTAGTAGACTGAGGAAGTACATTTTCTCAGAATATTATTTTCTAATAATGCTTCATTTGCTCCACTTGTTTTTTTGAAAGCCAAGCCCTTGCCAGTCTGAAGAGTAAGAGAAACACAGACTCAATAGAGACAGGAAGGTAACATTTAACCAACAATTGCGTGCCTTAGCTACACACACTGTAATAGCAGATTCTTCTAAATCTTAATCTTATTGGGATTAAAGTCTAATACATGATGTCGTGTTATTGTTTGGAGATAAAACCAAGGACATTAACAAGTCTTGGCTTTACATTCTTCTTTTGTTATGAAGGCAATAGGAAAAAAAAAAAGGTGCTTTTAGATCTTGTTCAAGAATTTTCACCAGTTTAAGCAAAATTGATTTTTATAGCATGTACTAAAAAAAAAACAACCCAAGAAACCAAGCATTAGAGCCATAGTAAAAGGCAAGCTACTCAGCACAAAAATAATCTTGTGGAAGCAGTTTTGGGCCCATGAAGCTGCAGAGGCGAGGGAGAGCCCTAGCTGGAATGACCATCTGACTGCCCCAGCCCTCCTCTTCTCTCTCACAGTAGGGATGGGACTGATGGCTTTCTGCAACTCTAGCATGAGCAAATTGGGCAGTGCTGCCATGGCCTAGAATCAGTGTCCAATATTTTTATCATCCCAGCCAACTGCTGGCTTTGCCTACACCTACAAACAGCCCTGCAGGGTTTGTCTGTAGGACTTCCTTGTGTCTGGATCTTGTATAGATGTATAGTGTAAGAAGAAGACACAAACCCCACCCTTTTTTCGCTTTAAATATTTTTAAATTATTATTTTAAAGGAATTGAAATCTCTTTGCATTCACTACTTAGTCTCAGATAGGTAGAATGAGGAATGGATGGGAAATCAAATGCAGATGTCAATTCCAACCCTGCTCAGAATATGACAAAGGCAGCCTTACATATTCTAGACCTATAGGGACTGAAAAGCCACTTTAAATCGTGACCTAGTACTCCTTTGCATTCACCATAATGTAAATTGGACTCTAAGACAGAAGTACACTGTGCACATCTCTCCCTTTACAGAATTTTGCCTGATACCATAGATTTTTAAAGTTTCAGCAAGAGGTGTGAAGGTCATTTCTCCACAATTCTGATCCTGTAAAGGACTCTCACATTTTTCCTCAGTTTGCTTTTTTAAAATATTTCTCCGCATTGTTTGGGTTACGCAGCCAAAGTTGCACACGGAAAAACTAACAGAGCCAGGATATCAGAACAAAACCTCATAAATCAGCCTGCAGTCCCTGAGAACCTAGCTTTGTTAATACATCATGGTAAATGCAGTTTGTCTCTGGAAAAGTTAAAGAGGATAATTTGTAACGGGATAATCTATCTTCCTAGACTGTGGTCATTTTCCCAGGACCCCAAGGCTTACTCCTGAAACGCTCCACATCAGAAAACTCCAAAGCACACCGAGTACCAGCCTTCCCTTCCTGTCTCAGTCACCTGAAATTTTTGTTAGGAATGCAGAAGGAAAGACAACTACTCCTGTGCTTAATACATTTTGCTGCTGACACTGAATTCAGAAGAGATGGAGAACATCACAATAACCCTTCTCATCATACAACCTTGTATTTTCTCTGCCAAGAAAATACAGTTACCATGGTGCTGTTCATGGTTCTAACAGTTTGATTACATATAATCATTCGCAAAGGTAAAGACTGTCATGGTGACCACAGTAGCACTTAGATAGTATTTTTCATCTTCAAAGGATGTGACAGGCATCAGCTAATTAATTCTCATAGCCCTTTAATTCTGTTTAGAGGGCTACGGACAGACAAATTTAGTCTTGACTGTAAACAAGCCAAACAGTCTCAGCTTTCCTGCTAGAGCCAGAGCAGGCTAGTAAACATCCTACTGTCCAATATCAGAAAGATTATTTTTGCTGACATCAACAGCAAGTTGATTTTATGTGGCATGTCTGAAAAAAAGAGGGATAGTTAAGTCTTGCAAAGCAATGAACCCTTGGTTTTCAATCCAGTAAATCTCATAAGCAGTCTAACGTTTCAAGCCTGTGAGTGATCCTACTGATTTCAGTTTAAAAACTTAAGCACAACTACAGATATTTTACAGGTCTTGGAATGCAACAACAAGAGCTTTAAGGATGAGGTCGACTGTGAATACACAGCTGAGGACGAAGACACAGATTGTTCTGGCATCTAATTCTAAACTTGTACTTTTAGATTGTGCTCTGTCTATTAGCCACCCAAAAGACAGCTTGCCAGATCATTAACTTCCCTTTCTCGTCTCTATTTTACTGTGCGCGAAGGCAGCTGGCATATATTTGAGACATGCACAGAACCATAGCTATACACTTTATTTTACACAGTACATGCACCAGCAACTATTAAAACCTGATGGTGCTGAAAGGCTGTGACCATTATATATCTAGTAATGCGCTCATCACCGCTGTGCTGTCTGAGTGTTTGGCTGCTATATATTCACTGGTTCTAGAAGAAACATGGAGGAATCCTGCTTCAAACCTGCTGTTTTTATATGTGAACTGGAACAAAGAATCAGCCCAGTGAATCAATATGCAAGTGAATCTTTTCTTAGAATGCTTCTTAGAAAGCTTCTTTGAATAAGATGGGAAAACATTATAAACAATTATACAATGCTCCTCAGATACAGATACGCATAAGCAAACATTTTACCTTCAGGGAGCTGGAGGTTTCCTATAAATTTCACAGAACTTAGGAAAAAAAATTACTACATAGACATCCTTTTATACAAAAAGTCCCTTCCTTCATCATCAAGCATCACATAATCCCTTTCCTCTTTTCTCTCTTTTTTCCCCCTTCAATGGCCATAATTTCCTTAGGATATTTAGAATTTTCTGGTTTGAGCTACCCACAAGGTGGTGGTGAGAAGCCTAGGTGAAGAAAAAAATACTGATACCTTTTTCAATCCAACAGCACTTTCTTTTAGGCCCACATAAAATAGGACATTCCAAGGAAGATTTACCATCACTATAAGACTGATACTTGCCTCGTCTTAATCACCATACAAGTGCACTATGTATCTTGTCCCCCTGTGCAGCTTTTCATTCCCCATATCCTTCATTTCATTGCTCTCTGCATTTCTTCCTTAAGTTCAGCCTTCTTATTTTAAAATTCCTCCTTGAAATTAATGTCTTTTTGGATGCATTTACTTTTCTTCCAAAACAAGGTACGATAGCTAAGAGTTTTCCCTTGGCTTAACTCAAGCTCATCATTCTACCCGATGCCCGTGCCTGTCTCTTTCTGCTGCATTTTAGCTCAAGGAATACACATAAACCAGACTGGCAGCTGTGTATAAGGAATGACAGGTCTGCTTACCTCCATTAAACATGAGTTGGGTATACTTGCCTTGGCATGCCTGGAAGGATAATGTAGTGATGGAGGACTATTTAATAAAAAAATAGTGATTGGGGTTCATTTCCTCAGATGTTTACCACAGCCTCTAGTGAGTACCCCCAGCTGAACCCCCTTTAGTAGACAGGCTCCAGTTGTTTAGTAGCCCTTCTGCTCAGAGACTGCAGCTAGGAACTACAGGGCATAAGTGCTGAACCCTCTAAACTTCCCAAGAAGTCAAGAACACCTCAGACCTCCATCCAGACGATAATCTAATTTACAGTTTAACCTGCTATTAAATGTGTAAGATGTGAATCATGTGAAAGCTTAATCCAGTAAATCAAAAGCTACGCAGATTCGTATTTTATATTCATTCCTTTGTAGGTTGTATAAATTAGACTCGTACAGAATTACAGTACAAGGAAGCTTTATGGAAAAAGTAGACCACTCATTAAATGAAAATAAGGAGTATGATTACTTGAACTTTGACTCAGAAATCCCCACATGAGGAAACACCAGAGGTGACAAATCTGCTAGGGAGAATTCCTTGAGGAAATAAATAATATTTTTTCTCTGGGTCTGATACATCTCTGGTACAGATTCAATTTTGTAAGTTTCAGTGCAATTTTCAGGTCCTAATACATTGCAGGTCTAGTAAAGAAGTCTTCTATGACTAAAATAACAACGTTTATTTTAAAACAATCAATGCATCAGACAGATAGAGCAACCACAGCACGTTGGGCCTTGAAGAAAGAGGTTAGCCTAATGTTCTACAGCCCAAGGGAAGGATAGATGATATTTATATTACCCCTGAATATGAATAAGAACACTAAAGGTTATAGGGTTATTCCATTAACTGGATGCATCACCGGACAGCATGAAAATTGTATTATGTTTCCGGACAAGGTCTTGGGAGAATTGTAACAGGCCCATTGATGTTATTTTTGATTCTGCCTAAATTAAGTGAAGGCTTTACATTTAAAAGATTTTTATTTGGTCATAGATCAATATTCAATCACACGTTTCAATTTATCCTGTCCTACGTACTGTAAAAATTTTCTTGCTGTGATTTATGGGAATATTTAATTAGCAAATGCTATATAAGTAACTGCCTTACAATGTTAGTCTTATAAAAAACCAGCTGTAAGTCATGTACAAGTACAACTTTTTAATAAGACTCTGGATTGAAAATTTTTATTTCAAGATACATTAGTTTGGGAAGTTATCCTCTAATAAATACAAAGATGCTCACAGTCTGTGTCCTCTGGCCTCCTCCCATCCAAAACTAAAAAAAGGTATGACTCTGACAGTTATATGACACATGGAGAAGAATTAGGAAGACAGCGGTGATACAGTCGTGTTATGATTTGGCTTGGTTTAAGTGTCAGTCAATGGCTCCTGAAGGTTTATCACTCCATCCACAGAAAGCTTGATTGCTCAACTGTCAGCTTTAACTCGCAAGAATAAGAAGACACAGTCTGTCCACAAACAGGTTCCAGCCAGGCTTTCTGGAGACCAAAGTGAAGGTGGAAATCTCCTTCCTGTCTCACTGTTTGCTCACTTGTGGTGTACTGGATGTTTTCTTCTGAAGCTAACTCTCCTCCCACACAATCCCCTGTGAAAGTCTACGCTTGCGTACAGGCAAGGGGGGTCTGAAAACACTCTTCTCAGAAGAAGATGAATGGGAAAGCTGCTCTGGCAAGTCTGTGATGGAAAATTTAGGCACAAAGCTTCTAGATGATATAACTCTCATCACTACTCATTCCTGGTACTGGAAAGCCTTATTCCTCCTCCTTCCCTCAGCAGTAACTGTCCTCCATCCTTTCTGTTCCAAACCCACCCTCCAGCCGGAGCAACACTCCTAAGTGCCATATCAGTTGAAAAGCACATTCCTTTAGGAGATGGGCGGCCAGGGTAAGCAGCATGGCTACCACTACTAGGGCAGTTCTATTGCCTCAGATATTCCACTCACCTGGAAAATTGTATATGCAAAAAATAAATAAATTTAGAAAAGTCGTATTCTAATAGATAAAAACAGGACTAAATAAAATAAATCTTATCACCTGCAACCAAAAATCATCTATTTTGTCATATAGGTTGAAAAGTTACAGGAAATCTGTTAATTGTTTAGAGTATTTGAAAGAGCCTCAATTCTAACAATAACCAGGCACCCATAAGTTAAGTACCATGCACAGACTCACACCTATTATCCATGGAGAGGTAGAATTTCACTCAGAGTATGACATATAATACGTATATGCTATGTGGGGCAGGCAAGTTCACTCTGAAATTATCACAAAGAACCAACACAGAAGAGGCAGGATTCATTCTTAGTAGCCTTATCTCCCCTGTGAGGAGAAAAGATGTGTTGCTCGCTTTGCAGCTAAACTAGGTAAAATCCCAGTGAAGTGAAGGCAGCTTTGTAGTTGGTGTGTGAGTTCACAATTTTATTTTATTTTTTAATGCATGAGACTAGCTGTTAATGCTACATAGTCTGAATGTCAGATCTGCTGCAGTCTGTTTAATATGGGACCCTAATACAACTGTTTGAAAAGATTCAGGTAGAAATATGTAACATTTATAAGAAATTTATGGATGACCTAAGATACCTACTGAGAATTTCCTGAAGGAAAGTAACCTTAAGATAGAGCAGTCATCTCTGCTTCCTCTGACCTCTTCTGTACCCCTAGCCCAGGAACACTTGGTGGAACAGCAAAAATGAGAGGCTACTGTCTTCTTGGATAATATTAAATTCTGCCAATTACCATTTGGCTTCCAAGTATCAAATCAATTCAGAAGATGAAAAAAAAACAAATTATACTTTCTTTGCTTTCTGATAGGTGGAAAAAATACTGCTTTACCATACCTTGTCATGCAGATTTGAAACTGTCCACTACTTCATCAATTTAACTGTCTGTGTTAAATACTGACTCTCTTTCCTATTTTCCCTAGAAGCACATTCCCAAATCTACACGTACACCTCCATCACTGTTCAAAATATCAATGCTCCAGTCTTCTTAAATTTAGAAAATGTATGACGTTATATGTGTAAATATCATAATCTTTTGCTACTGAATATCAAATGCAAATTACACTCAGTAAACTTTTTTTTTTTTTTTTAAGGTTTCCTGTCCAATAAATCAGATATTCAACAGTAGTAAGGAACAGAAGTAAACATGCGTCTTCCTAGGCAGGCCATCCATTTAGTTTGGTGTCAAGACTAGACAAAACACATTGAAAGAGATTAAAAGAGGAAAAAGTACACAGTGAAACCCCACAATCAAGAATGATAGGTAAGCATCAAAATAAGCAAGGCTCTTAGTCTGCAAAATCCTGTTGATTTTAAACTTAAATTTTATTATATTAGTTGTGATTTAGGGGGGAATTAATAAATTCTAAGTTACAATTTAAGGATTGCCATGCCAAGTCCTTTGGACCATAGAGTTGAAACTCCTTCAGCAATATCCGAAATAAATGCAGTTTTGTACACTGTACACTGTTTTTCTAAATTAAGGTAAGACATACAAGTCTGGAAAACAATTACAGACAGGGTAAACACTGTATATCACAAGAGAGAGAGTTCATCTCTGTGGGATTTTTTTATTCTGGATGGTAGGAAAATTTCAGAGCTTTCTTGTGTACAGTTATGTTTTAACAGACAGACATAGGAATTTGGAAGACCTAAATATAGGTTTATTTTGCATGTAAATATAACAAAAATGGTGTACCATAGTATATCATATTTCAATCATCTTATTTTATAGACAGGTCACTAAGCAGTAATATTTTATCTAAGATTGCCGTCTCACAATACAGATAACATCAGATTATCTAAAAGTATGGTTGATAGCAGATCAGTAGCAACCTAATCTGGTGTCAAAACCCTATCATAGCAGAAGGTGACAGAATTGTCTACTGTCTTAGATTACATTTGTGCAACGGTAAGAATGAAGAATGCACAGAATGATACAATACATTACTAGAATTACTACTGAAACACCAAGAATGATCTGTAGGACATCCAATGTATTATAAACATTTTAGATATTTTATGGGCTCTTTCACACTACAGTAAATAAGAACTTGGTCTCACTTAGTCCTCTGTGGATAAGGAGTACAAAATTATCAGACTACTTACATTCACTATTACCCCTTAGGTAAAGGCTTGAAACGCTCTAAGGAAACTGCAAGTATGAAGAACCAATTTTGTTACAGCCAGACTACACCACAGCAGCACAAATCAGAGGGTACATAGGGGACTATTCATTTCACCGCATTTGACACCTGAATTAGCTGGCTGAGTTTACCAGCTAATCTCCTAGTGAAGTTAGAGAGGTATAAAAGCCTTTAATATTTATTGGAGTATTTATTCAGAGTACCTCCCTTTCTTTACCCATCAGTTTTAGGAATCTGCTAAGCTAGACCCACTGGCTTTTTAAAACAGATTTTTAAATCTAGGCACTATACATACAGATTATACTATTGATCTATATTAGGATCTCAACTCCTCCTACAACTACAATATGGGATTAGAGGTGGAATTTATTTATAATCATAGGTCATCTGGAATATTAAGCTAACAGAGAAACATAATTACATTCATTTCAAGATGAGATACTACGAGGCAATGAGCTTAAGAGCAAACAAGTCAATGCCTTCTTTCAGAACTGAACCTTCATGGCTAGGCTCTTTGGCGAATGTCATCTTCTTTTAGGCAATGAAGAGAAGTAATAGTAAGATTATTTTGAATAAGAAAAGAGTATTACTGTTTTATTTCCCATTTTTTTCTAATGTGTTTTCCAGTACTATAAGTTATCATTTTAGGCTGAAGGTTTAAAGTCATTACAGCATTTCCATGACTTGCAAAGTACTTCACATTTTAATCTCAGTTGGCTTCATAAATTCCATATCCCTACATTAAATCATTATTTGTAGTTCAAGAGCAGTTATTGTAACTAATGGCACATTTGACACTCTGGTTTCTATATTTTTTTTGTGATGCCTCAAGCAGTTCTGCATGTTGTACATCACAATGCGTATGTGAGCATTAAAATGTTCAGTGTGATCAATGGTTAATTAAAGCTTCTTATAGTAACCAGTCATACTAACTTTACAGTGCTGATAAATCCCCAATCCTCTGGTTGTCCTTTCTTTTCTAATTATACCAACCCTGCTCTCTTTTTACGAAAGTTATCAGGTTCCACTAAGCGAGTACCTGTATTTTTATGACATGAAAATAGAGCTAATACTGTGCTGATGGACCCACTGAGCTTTACTTTGCTGTGGATGTTTACAAATGGTCTCATAAAACCTTTTTAAGAAGAGATTGTTCAGTGCCTGTGTAAACTCGTGCGCTGCTTAAGTTAAGCATAACAATACAAATAACATTATGGTCTTATTAATCTCTAGATAGGAAGTGAATTTGCTTTAAGGATTTTAAGGATTTCCACAGACTATATTTTTTAAAAAAATGCACTTGAAACATATTTATCTGCTCAATGTACTGTTTTAGTAATGTCTGCTACTAAGTTACTCTTCGTAAGTTAGCAGCATAACATTTAGCCTGTAAAGACAGGTCCTTTGGTTAATTATCATCATAATAATTCTTCCTCTATGCTTTTTTTCTTTTATTATTTCATTATTCTTGTTCCAAGCAACTCAGAAAAACATTTAAGCTTGTGCTGAGTCCTTGAGATCAGCTCAAGATGTACTACTGGATTTAGAAGTATCCATACCTAAAGTCAAGCCAGTGTTTCACTGTTAATAAGTAGAGAGATTTCCATAAACTTCACTATACTTCCCGATTACGGACTTTGACTTTAAAAAAAATTACAGTCGTGAAAGTCAGGTTAAAAAAAAAAAAATAATGGAAATCACATTGGCTTCTTTTGATTTCCCCCCATTCAGATATTCCTACTTATTTGAAAGGTTAGTTGTTGACCTGAGCTTGGTCTTTGGCTACTAGATATCCTCTGAACAAAAACATTCATCCAAACTATGGGATCATTTAAAAACTAAAACAAAATATGATGTCAGAATGGTCAGGAACATTACTTAGTATACAGTGAACTTATGAACTGTTTTGTATATTAAGGTTGTTCATGCACATGTTGTCAGTTAAGATTAAATGCAAAAAATAGCCATAAAGAATGTCCCTTAAATATACTAAGTATCTCTCACCTGCTTTAAGAAGTGTTTCTTTCTAGAGCTGAAAAAAAAAAAAAAGTAAAAAAATGCAAAAACACGGTTAGCACTGGATGTACAAGACTCGAATGAACAAAGGCTATTAAAAAACTTGGAGAATACTTTCTACTCTAACTGACCCTTTCTGGGTACTTCTGAAACGAAAGGACTTTGTTCAGCTTTTGTTTTACCTACCTGTCAACTTCAGAGCAAAATTGTCTTCTACTGTGTTAAAAAGACTGAGTCTTTTACTGGCTGCAATGGAAAGGCTTCCTTAAAAAGAACAATTTGCTGTCCTTTTGCCATAATATTGTCAACTGTGCAATTAGCTCACATTCTGACAAAAGAATTCCTAACCCATTGAACTTGTTCCAACAATTTTAAATTCCTCTACTCTTGGTTGAAATTACACATACAACTACTAAATATGCTCTAGGCTCAAACTCTTCCTGTTCTATACAGTCAGCAAATGTATTTGCAGAACCATTAACCGCTACTATTTTAATGGTAATTTTACTGATACAAATTCAAGTTAACTTGAATTTATTGACCCTGGTCTTCAACCAATGTAAAAGACCTTAAGCCCCAGTAAAATTAATTGAGTTATGACAATCTCTAAACAAAATGAAAAACTTGTTGGGTATTTTACCTACAATATTTTTTGCTATCAAATCACTTCTCTGTCATGGGGGAGACTGCCTTTTTTTTTTCTTCTCCGAGCCTAATGAAAATGAGATCTTCAAAATGAGGGAACAACAATTAAGCTCACAGATGGGTTATGCATAACTGATTTTATATTATTTCATTTGTATATAGACCTGTTTTAAATCTAATGAAGCCACAAACACACACACATGCAAAATCACTTGTTTGATTTTGGGCTTGTCTTTGGTACACCAAGACTGGACGAAGAAACTTCTTTGGACCATCCTACAATACAGGGCATGTAGCAGAATCTTAGTTGGCAATTCAGACAGGTGAAACAGAAGGCTACTCTGAATATATCTCTAGAGGAGAAATTGTGCCTGCATCAACTCACAGACCTATTGGGAGTTCTCTGAAATATACAGGTGGTCTAAAAATTACACTCTGCTTCAATTTCACCATACCACTGTACAAATCTGTGGTCCATCTGCATCTTCAATACCATGTGCAATTCTGGCCCTCCCCTCCTTCTGCATCTCAAGGGCTTGGAGATGAGCAAAGAGAGGGAATGCCCGAGTGAGTTCCATCTCCACAGGCTGGAAAAGAAAAGGCTAAGAGTTGTGGTAAAATTTTATAAAATTAACTAACAAGGAAGAATCATAGAATGATTTAGGTTGGAAGGGACCTTGAAGATAATCTAGTTCCAACCTTCCTGTCATAGGCAGGGACACCTCCCACTAGACCACATCGCGCAAAGCCCCATCCAGCCTGGCCTTAAACACCTCCAAGGATGGAGAAGTGGATAGGCTTTGATTAAGCACTCTCTTTCAAATAAAGAACTCAGGATTATAAACTAAGCTAAAAGATGACTGGCTTAAAAGAGATGGTTGAATTGTGGAACTTCTTGCCAAAGCATATTTGATTACTTATGTTTCACAAGGGGTCCAGGGGAGACTTGAAAAGTTCATGGGAGACAAATCCACAGATGGTTCCTAAATACCTAGGTAAAATGTTCATACCAAATGTCCCTGATGTGAAAATAGGTGAAGGCTGGAAAGGTATAATATAAGAATACCACAGAATCATAGAACCATTTTGGTTGGAAAAGACCTTTAAGGTCATCAAGTCCAACCGTTAACCTAGCACTGCCAAGTCCACTACTAAACCACATCCCTAAGTACGACATCTACATGTCTCTTAAGTAATTCCAGGGATGGTGACTCAACCACTTCCCTGGGCAGCCTCTTCCAATGCTTAACAATCCTTCCAGTGAAGAATTGTTTACCTAATATCCAATCTAAACCTGCCCTGGCACAACTTAAGGATGTTTCCTCTTGTCCTATCACTTGTTACGAGGGAGAAGAGACTGACCCCCACCTTGCTACAACCTCCTTTCAGGTAGAGAGTGATATGTTCTCCCCTCAGTCTCCTCTTCTCCAGGCTAAACAACTGCAGTTCCCTCAGCCACTCCTCATAAGACTTGTTCTCTAGACCCCTCACCAGCTTCGTTGCTTTCCTTTGGACACACTCCAGCACCTCAATCTTTCTTATAGTGGGGGACCCAGAACTGAACACAGTATTCAAGGTGTGACCTCACCAGTGCCGAGTACAAAGGGTCAATCACTTCCTATACTCTTTTCTAGGCCTTCACATTTGATCACTGTCTGAGACAATATTAGGTTACACGGATGTGAGATCTGACTCAGTGTAGCCATCCTTATGCTTTACTGCAAGTGTGCATGAACCTGAACTAGTAACTCACTATTTTTCATCATTTCCAAATATTGCATGGGAAGAAGAAACACGAAAAAATGCTAACTTTCACTGTATTTCATGAATTGCTCTTATTTTTTTTTGTTACGGGGTAATTTCAATTACCAAAGAAGCATTGCACTAACTGGCTCATTTTCATGTTTGACTTCAAATAGAACAAACAGATTAAATCTACAGTGTGCTTACTCCTCTTATAACTTTTATTTAATAAAGCTATGATTTTCCTTTTGAATTCATAGTCACGTAAGAAAAAAACCCAGAGAGGCATTTCTTCCCCCACCCCCCATGTCTTTCTAAACAATTATACAGCCACAGAGCTGTGATAAATGTCAATAATATACATCTGCAATTGTTTCATCCTTTACAGGTCAGTTGTGGGATGGAATGATGCTCAGATATAGATCAATCTTGCATCTCTCTCCATTGGTTCTGTCCTGTTCTGGAGTGAATGAAAAAAATTCCCACTGGTCTCCTTTTTCATTTATTCATTTAATCTTCTTAACACTTTTCGAGCCTGTTGCTGAGAGATAATCAAGAGAAGAAAAAACTACATATAGAAACTAAGTAAAAGTCCTTACTTTAGGAAAAAAAAGCTAGCAATCTTTCCAGCTGGCATCAGATGTAATGTATAGTATACAGCAGCCCAGCTCTGTCCTTTACACCAGGGAGAGATTAGTTGCTCCACAGAGACTATAAACTGTGACTGGCAACCTTATACAACAAGAACAGGCAGCCGCAATCCACTGAAACTGATTCAGTGCCAAATGCCTCCAACCAGCCTTACGGCCAAGGGACCAAACCATAATTCTTCAGGTAAATACATTCCGCTAAATGAGCCCTTTCATTTCAGGCAAATAAGAAGGGGAGCAAATGAGAGCACAAGAGAGAAACTGGAACATAGCAGCAGCACAGCTATAGCAGCTCAGATCCAATGTAATTAGCAGTCGTTCTGGAAAATGCTAAGAAAGTCAGACCAAGCACTTTGCATTTGGAATTAATACCCAAGGCTACATCGTGGCAGGAGTCCAGAAGAACAAAACAAGGAGTCTGAAGGGTGTAAAAGCACAGGCTATGTGAATGCTGCTTTCTATCCATGCAGTTGGTTAGACTCTAGGAAGACTTCCCTAGAAAACTTTGTTCAGTCTTGCCTGCCAGGGACCAGTGAATACATCTCAAATGGCAGCACAAATGGTAGTTACCTGCTGCTGGCTGTCTTTCAAGGGTATTGCTCTCTACTTAACACATTTGTGTAGGCACTGTGTATGTTTACAGCATGAGCAGTGTCAACCAAATATCATTTACTGGCCAAACATCATCAAATACCATTTAGAAATTGCAAAGGCAGACAGTTTTTCCTATCAGGAAGACATAGGTAGCAACATAAATTATGTCACTTCACAAAATGACCAACGTGTAATTGAAAAGCATTTAGCTTGCCTCCCTCTCCCTATCCATTCATGTTACGATACAAACCTGTTTCTGAGCACCTCTGGCTTTTGATTTCGGGAGGTGCTGAGACTAGAATCTGGTTAATTTAGTCACAGGGAACTACAGTGCTCCAATTCCTTTAAAAGCCCAGATCCAGGCAGGAGGAGGATGGGTGTTGTTTTGTGTCTTGAATCAGGAGGAGCTTTGGGAGGAAGGGGAGACCACTCCTTCCTGCAACCAGCAAGGGTGCCCAAGTGCCAGAGAGGTTCTCTCACGCGCAGGTGAGCAAGGGGCCCGTGGGACAGTAAAAGTGCTGCCCTGGAAGGGCATACAGTGGGGAAGAAAAGGGGATTTTCAAACATCCAGGCCTCCAAAATGGGAGTTAGTCTCTTTTGAGGGATCAACAAGATTCACTTGCACTAATCCAGTCTCAGAACTTAGACTAATAGCAAGCCTGGTGGACAAGAGAACTTGGCAAAGACAAAGAAAGCAAGAGAAAATTCTGTTTGCAAACCCACTTAGCTTTCTGTCATGTTCTGAGCTCTCTGCTTTAAAAAGTTCATGCTTTAAAAACTCTCTGTTCTAATAAAACCAGCATTAGAGATTCAAAATGTATTCAGTGTTTAGGGGATGATAAATTCAGGACTGACTCCAGTAACATTAAACAGGCACTAGATGGTATTTCAAAATATGGCCCAGAGTCTCCTGCTTTCAAACTGGCACTAAAATGGAAGTCTGGAAATCCTGTGAGCAGTGGTCCTCCTGTGAGACTCAGGGCTGAAACAGGCACTGCAATGAGAACCTCATGAAGAGGAAGTTTTAGCAAAAGATATTCCTGAGACACAGATGGAGTTGCTTTGTTGGAAGAAAGAGTACTGACTAGGTTAAGTTGCTTTTTTTTTTTGCTATTGAAATCTATAGGTAACACTTAGTGAATAAAAAATTGTAGAAGTGCTTTTCTTTCAAAAGGAGGAACAATCCATTAAACACATGCACACATACACACAAATGCATGTACACACAAGCCTCCTCCTCCCACCACCTGGCTACCAGGTGATACTTTCCCACCCGCTAGAAAACATTTTTTCCATCTGTCTGTATATTTTACCAGTTAGTACCATAAAAGACACAAAAGGATAATGAAAATGTGGACCAGGAGGAATCTTCTGGAAAGAAGAGGGATTCCTCCTTGCCTAAAAGCACCTTTAAAACAATTATTTTGTCACAATATTTCATGCTACATGTTTTCTGTGGAACATTATCCGAACAACTTACAACATGAAGCTGAGTGGTGCGGTTGATACATCTGAGGGAAGTGATGCCATTTACAAGGACCTGGAGAAGCTCGAGAAGTGGACCTGAGTGAAACTCATGAGGTTCAACAAGGCCAAGTGCAGGGTCCTGCACCTGGGTCGGGACAACACCCTGTATCAATACAGGCTGGGGGATGACGGGATTGAGAGCAGCCCTGAGGAGGACTTGGGGGTACTGCTGGATGTAAAGCTGGATGTGAACCAGCAATGTGTGCTCCCAGCCCAGAAGGCCAACTGCCTCCTGGGTTACATCAAAAGAAGCGTGGCCAGCAGGTCAAGGGAGGTGATTCTGCCCCTCTACTCTGCTCTCATGGGACACCACCTGGAGTACTGCATCCAGCCCTGTAGCCCTCAGACCAGGAAAGACAAGGATCTGTTGGAGCAAGTCCAGAGGAGGGCCACAAAGATGATCAGAGGGCTGGAACACCTTTCCTGTGAAGGCAGGCTGAGAGAGTCGGGGTTGTTCAGCCTGGAGAAGATAAGGCTCCAGGGAGATCTTATAGCAGCCTTCCAGTACTTAAAGGGGGCTTATAAGAAAGATAGAGACAAACTATTTAAGCGGGGACGGTTTTGACAGGGCAAGGGGTAAGGGTTTTAAACTAAACCAGGATATAAGCTATAGATATAAGGAAGAAATTTTTTACAGTGACAGTGGTGAAACACTGGCACAGGTTGCCCAGAGAGGTGGTAGATGACCCGTCTCTGGAAACATTCAAGGTCAGGCTGGACGGGGCTCTGAGCAACCTGATCTAGTTGTAGATGCTTGTTGCAGGGGAGGTTGGACTAGATGAGCTTTTAAAGGTCCCTTCCAACCCAAACTATTCTATGTTTCTATGATAATACCCCTGTGACAGGAGTTCACTATTGAGCATGACTCATATAGTAAATAGAGACAGGATCTAAATAGCAAGTAGAATTAGAACAGTTGAAAACAGGGAATGGGTTTGCATGTTTGTTTTCCTTAAAGAGCAGAGGTGTCTATTTTCTCCTCAAAATTCTATTCCAAAATCATTAGGATGTGAATTTTTATGTTCTAAAATTTCCCTTATAAATTTACATCTGCTAGTACTCCCAGAATTAGAAAACTAAAGTTATTTAATCTTTTAGAAATCTGAGATTTGACTCTCTGAACATTTACTCAAACATTAGGACGTTTAGGAACTTTACAGAGTCACGGTCATAATGTTTTTTTTATTTTTACAAATACCAGTGTAAACATCAGGGAATAAAAGGGCAGAGGATACTGTCACGAAGGATAGCTGAAGGATATTTCCAATTACAGCTACTACTATATCTTTATCATCACTGGTACATTAACTATTATGACTTGTACATTTTGTCCAATAATAGTGTCCAAAGAAGTATTTAAGATTATTGAGATTCTATGGTGCTAATTTATTTTGATATAAAATTAATTTATTGTCAATGTTGGAAGACATACTATTAATCTCCTGTCCACAGATAACCTGCATTCCTATAAGCAACACTGAGAACCATAATATTCATCCAGCCCAAAAGCATGTGTATGTCGTGTTTGACTATACAGTTTCCTATGAAAAACATGTATGTGGAATTTTCCTAATATTACTGGAACTGGTGACTGAAAGGCTGACTCTGTAATCATTCCCCTGAATGACTGTAATCAAATGCAAGTAGAGTTATCACATCTTTAGTTCCCAAACAAGAACTAACTAGGAGTTCATCAATGAAGAAGAGATATTCATTAATAGTCATGTAAAATGTGTAAGTCCTAGGTACACAGAACCCAAGTAATCATTCACAAAGTTACTTAATATAATGAGGAAAAACACACATTGAATTAGTTTCTTTAAAAGTCCAAATATTATATCTGCATTGGTATCCCTATACTATTAGGCTGCAATAAGAAAAATCTGCAAGAAAAAATTAAACTATCTCTAGCAGATAGAAGATCAGAAGTAAATATTTAGCCAAACCACATCACAGCCCCCCCAACCCACTCCCCAATTCAACATATCCCATTCCACTGAGAGTCCCATTACTATTCAAAAACTGATGTCAAGAAATACGATTTTCCATTCAGTGCCTGTTCACACTGTTTAATTACCTAGATTATAAACTGCTATTCTCTCTTGAATGGTGAACTTAGCGCTTGTAGTAAAGTATGGAATATCAGATGTTTCCTTAACGTCAACAAAGTTTGGCCCTAAATTTTCCAAGTTTAGAATGAAAAGTGATTTTAAAAATGAGATCATTAATTAATTGCAAAATAACAAACTTAAAGAAAAGCCACAGTGCTATTTGTATACTCACTTTGCTTTAATCATATTTTCTAATTAAGCATTGAAACCTCCAGACAGCATATTCAACTTATGAAAATCATGCATATTTTGCAATATTTTGTGATACATAGGAATCATTAAAAAAAACTGATATTTTTTTTATGAAGCATATACTATTCAATATATTATAGTTAGTAAAATGACTTGCCTACTTTGGACAACAGGGTACATACTCAATTAAAAATTTATTTATACCATAGGCTAAACTACCACAGGCATGGAGATCCAGCAGACTTACGAGCTTTCTGAGGATTTTTGAAGCTAAATACTATAGAAATTTTAGAATAGAGGAGAAAGTTAAACATTAGCAACAATATACGATAGAGACTTTCTATTTTCCACTCTTCCAGAGAAAGTCAGGAATAAATGTCATTAAATGGCTATAAAGCCATCTACCAACCATGCAAACACATGCATGTTCTTAAATCCTGTGAGGGCTGACCACAGTAATCAAACTGAATGCAGGCTAAGTATTGTGCAAACTTGGACTAAAAGGTGTATCGGGGAAAACATGATCTGCTATCTGTATTTAGTAAGGAAAATTAAATAACATGGAGGTTGCCTAGATCAGCTGGTATTAACTGCCTTTGTTCTTACCCTTCCATCTAGTTAGTTATGATTCACAGTGCCTAAGAGGAGAAGCAGAACCACAACGCTTATAAAAAAATGCTGTATTTCAGTGCTATCAAGGCGAGGACACAGAAAGATTTTTGCAGCAAGACCCCAAACATACTAACTTTTCTTCATGTCACCATTCTAGTACAAGTAACACCATTAAAAGGGGAAGTTTCCTGCGTACGTTTTTATGGGACCAAGTTCCTGATTATAAAACTAGTCATTATGAAGGGACCTACTCTGTGTTCTCAAGAAACCAAATCTACCAGCACTGGAAATTCAATTATATAATGTATTAATATTTCATAAATTAAATTTCATAAGATATACTTGGGTGAACAGAGTAACTAAATTAAAATTTGATTTATAATTAAAAACTTATCAATCATTTCAAGAACATTGGCACAACCCACATTATATATTTGCTACTTTAGCCTCTCCAGAAACTGTAGCGCAACTTGTCAGGCAGTATTAGTCATCAGTTCTGTGGTAGACATTGTTTGTGGCAATGCAGAGAGCATTTAGAATGGATCAGCAGTGGCATAATGATTTATTACATTAATGATACGTATACTACACTAGAAAACGGCAAATATATGGAGAAGCATTACACTTCAAAATTACAGAGATCTCAAATTTTAAATAGGTCTGTATTCTAGTAAACTGTGCATGATCATCAAGGAGAGAGGCAGGGCAAAAATGGGAAGACAGACAGACTTTTAGAGAACAAGATAAGAAACATTTTATAATAGTGTCTGTATGATTACTTATCCATTAGGTCAGAATGGGACTGACTGAAAGCACCATGAGGTCATTAGGAGTCTTTCCACAGAGTTAAAATGTAGAAAAGTGGGGTGATTGTAAAATATGAATCATTATTTCCCTTATAATTAGAAAGTTGACAATACCGATACATTAGGCTGATATATTTATAGATTCCTCATTTGGTATGGTTATGCTGTTAAAGTTCAGATGATATCACAGTGTTTATGAACAGATTATCCATACTACAAAGAAGAATTACTTTCCTTTTCTGTCAATACTGCTTTAGGAGTTAGTAATTTATAGATGGACGGTAGTGTGTTTGATTAAGCAAAACTTTTAGTAGATAAGCTGAAGAGTTAGCCATTTTTCAAAGTCAGTTCTTAGATCAAAGTCGAAGTTCACAACATCTTGTCCATATAATTCCATACAGATAAATATCCTCAACTCTATCAAGAAGTATTAGACTATATTGTTAGATCAAGCACTTCTTCACCAAGAAGATTCCTAAATAGAAAGCACTTCTGTAAGATGCAGTTCATTACATTCTGCTTCTGGTAGAAGGACCAGCGATTTTAAATATTAACACAACTTAATAAAACTCTGACTTTTTCACAGTGTAAAACTTGAATAATTTTGATTAGCATTAACAAACTCAAGTATTTTGCAAAATGCGTTCATAAAATTATGAACCTAACAGACTGCTTATAGACTAAAAAAGCCGCGAAGACTGAAGACCTAAGCCTTTTTTCCTGTTTGCTTATTGTTTGGAGTTCACTGGAAAAAGAAAGAATTCAAATATATTCTCCATTCAAAAATATTTACATCAGCAACTCCTTAACTCAGAATTCTGCTTATTAGTCCTACGAAAATTTGAGAGGTCGGTTTTACTCAGCAGTTCCTACCTAGCTCCTTGCACAGGATGTCTCTTAGCAACTACTCTGTTGCTCATCCATAATCTTCTCATGTTCTTTGTGACATAGAAAGCTGTGGATTGTAGCAGCAGCAGAGGACCCCAGGCCTTCAAGTATATGACACAAAGGTGCAAGTCCCATATGCTCTTTCATATAAAGGCCCTGAAGTCTGCTGAAGAAAATTATTTTCTCATATTGCAGCTAGGGGTAAATCTAAACCAATCACTGATATTCAGAATCTACATAACCTCAGTAATGCAGATCCTTAAGTTGCTATATGTGTGGCTTAAGTGCAGAAGGACAGTAGAAACATGAGAGCACTGTCTGGTAGATGTATGTCTGTCTCCTTCCACAATGCTTTCTCAATGGGCTCCTCTTCACATCAACCATTTATGACATTTCACATGTGCCATTGTTTTTAAATTAGGACAATAGTACTATTTCTCCATTATATTACAATAGAGCATGAGACCAAAGTTCAAGATATCCTTCTTGAATAAAAATGTGTATGCTTTTGTTTGACTTCCAGTGAGCATAGGGATTTCACTGTCTTGATACTTTTGAGAATCATAGGCACATTATCTAGTTCTATCAATAGATGTTTCTCTGTTAGTTGCTTCTTTTCTCATAGCATTTAAATGCCTTGTAATCTGGAGGGAACTAACACTCTCTATCTTTGTGAGCCAAGAAATAAAATTCTCCTTTCACATCTAGGATATAGATTAATTAGGACAAGAGGTAATGGGCACAAAACTGAACATAGGAAGTTCCATCTAAACATGAGGAGGGACTTCTTTACTTTGAGAGTGGCAGAGCACTGGAACAGGCTGCCCAGAGAGGTGGTGGAGTCTCCGACTCTGGAGACATTCAAAACTCGCCTGGATGCTATCTTGTGCAGCCTACTTGAGGTGACCCTGCTCTGGCAGAGGGGTTGGACTAGATGACCTCCAGAGGTCCCTTCCAACCCCGACCATTCTGTGATTCTGTGTTTCTGGCAGAATGGTGAGTTGAACCCATACATTTTTTATCTCTAAGTCTTGTTTCTGGTTAAGTAATTATTAAAATAGCTGAAAAATGGATAGGTGCTTTCATCTGAACCCAGAGTAACCCAACAATATTTTATGAACGTATATCATGTAGGGCAATTTGCTGCAAAAAAAATCTAAACCAAAAACCAGGCTTCTGATTGCAATGCAAATAATAAGCAAACAGGTATACCTTGGTATTTGTGCTGGGTTAATTGGTATAAGATTGGAATAGGATGGCAAAGGAAAAAAGAAGAAATAAAAAGAAAGAAATAAAGAGAAACCAAAAATTCATCTGTTTGGAAGCAGAAATATGAAAGAAGAGCATGACTGAGCCTCACAGTCAGAATTTGAATTTGGACATTGATAGTGAGTCAAAACAGCTATAGCTAATGCTTTCATTTGGATTTGTCTTGGTCTAAAGAGGGGAAAATTCAGACTCCAAGTGTAAAGACTATTAAAGGATGTTAACCAGAAAACAAAAAACTAAAGGGAAATCCTTAAATAAGATTATGGTCTTCAGTGAAGACCTGTTTATGAAACATTTCTAATCTTAGGGATTGGGGGGGGGACGGGACAAGTGGATATTTAAATTAATATTATTCTGTAGGCCAATTAAAATGAAATTCAATCTAGTGAATAGGAATACACATTTCTAAATCCAAATGTGTACAAATATGGCATTTTTTATGTTGCTGTAATGTTAGCATTTTTTTATTTCAAAAGGACTTTAACAAAAGATTTAAAGCTTTAAAATTTTTATTTCTAGACTTTTTCTTACAGTTAAGGTCTCTGACAGTGAAATTACAAACAATCCATCCTGTCTTTCCATTTGTAAAAATTTTTTTTTTCACATTAAAAAATAGTGATGTTTCCAACTATGGAACCTTTGTCTGAACTATGGAATCCAACTGGCTTTCTTCCAGTCATGTATTCATTAGTAAAAGATTCTGCAAGTCATGTCAGTCCCCCAAGCAGACATGCCTAAACCACTTTTAATAGTTATTCCATCCAGAGAAACAGTTTAAAATAAAACAGTGGTGTCACTTTTTTTTTCCATCGAAAATGCAATGGATTTAATACTATCTAAATATTTCAAAGGAATACATCAATTTCTATTCCCTGCTCCCCCTCCCCCAAGCCTCTTCAAAGCAACCTAAAAATCACCAATTTGAGGAGTTTATTAATTTTCTTTCAGCTTCCCACATCACTATCTTTTAGGTAGTTCTATATGTCACAGAATCTTAAATTTTAAATACTATGCATTTTTATGTTTCTTCTCTTAGCCTTTCCATTTATTAACAGCTGATAAATAAAAAAGTAAATTTCTTGTAGGAAATTTCCGCCTCTAATTCACAAACTACTCTAAGTAAAAATAAAATAAATCTGAAATCAGATAATCTACTGATAATGCCATATTGGAGCCCAGCTCATTTTTGTTGCAGTTACCTTGCCTATCCAGAGAAAAAGGTAGTAAAAAGCAGTTTTAGAAATAAATTATCACTACTGAAATACACTGGATACATACAAAGAAACAGACTTTGGACAGTGGTGGATTTTATTTTTATCTATTATTTCAGAATGTCTCTGGAAAAGCAATACTCTAAGATATCATTAGGGGGTCTTTTTTTTATTATTATTTTTGGTATTATTCCCTGTATTTTTTATGTGCTAATCTAGGGTTGCAACAGTATCACAAAAGAAAAACCAAAATGTACTGTTCAGTAATATTAAAGTAATGCTTAGAAAAGAGGTATAGCTCTTAAACCAAAAGGCTGAAAAAAGTATTTTAAATAAGCTGATGTTTCAAATTCATTGCATTTTACAGTTCTTATGTGACATATAATAACTATATGACTGCTAAACCTTGAGGAATAAGGGTATCTTAAACAAAGTTGCTTGACAAAGAAATTACTAAAATGGTTGGTACATGAAGATTGTGTTACAGCAAATCAAGTTGGTTTTTCACTACACATGCATTGGAGATGGTAGTGGTAAGGTCTGTGTAGTATTTCTTGAAATCTGACACATTAACAAGTGCCATATCAACACGGTACCTCAAGAATAGATTCCTGTTCTGCCCAATTAAAACAAAAATTGAATCACTTTGGACCTGAAAGATTTTTTTTTTAAATTAAAGGACAATCTTTCTTGTCCAAATCACACCAGACAGTGTAGCAAAGTATTGAATTAGAGCTATCTATTCCTCATCTTGCCTATAAAATACAGCAGAAGGAGAAGGAAAGTTAATATTCATATTTAGCTATATTTGAACAAAGAGAGCTAACAAGAATGTTTTATCCATTTCCAGGCATACAGGTGTCAACATCTGTACATTTAAAGCCCTTACATAGGGAAACGGAAGGACACTGATTTCCTCCAAAGATCATGCCCATGCTCTCTGCAGGATATTTGCTGTAAAAACTTCAAGCAAAGACATACAGTATGTGGAATGTTCCCCTTGGGGGACTAAACAGTTCACCTTAATTGTATGTTCTCTCAACTGCACGTGATACAAGGTTTCCCATGTGGTGTAAGACACTTGTAAGTTACACACCAGGGTTCCAAGTATCTCTAGTTATTAGCAAGCATCTCTTAGTGTTGACTAGATTCCAGGGATTGCCTGAGTAATCCTGAATAATACACTTCGCACACCTGGTGCATTAAAAAAAAGATCTCATTATATCCCACTATTGTAATGGGCAACAGAATGCCAAGAACTTATTAACTACAGTACCAATAACGAATATAAAGCAAAATGTCGTGAGTAGTTTGCATTTCACCTGTTTTGCATAATTCTTGTAAGACTAAGACTAACTATAAAATGATCTGGTTGTACTTTTATTTTTATTATTTTTTTACTTATTCTCTCTCTCTTTTCTGTATAATTTTGCAATTCTAATTAATTCCTGAGTTTTATATGAAATAATGACATAGTTGTTTAAAAAGTAGTATTTTGGGGTGCGACATTAAAATCTTTAACAACATCTAGCACTGGGCTTCTTTAAAAATATTACAGGCTACGACCTGAAGAAAATAAACTGGCAGGCACTGTTATACATCTTCATATGTCAGCATATGAAAGAAAGTGGAAAGAAAACACATTCAATACTGTATTCTTGTCACCCATGGATGACTTTAAACCATTTCAAACATTGACATTTAAAAAACAAAGTACTATAACTATAAAGAACACTTCCCCCCCCCCAAATTCATGTAAGAAGTTTGAAATGGGCTAATCTTGTCTGAATGTTTGGTTAGACTCAGCTGGAGGGAGAAAAAAAAGAGTGAAGCAGCACAATGAAAGGATGTATGCACTGATGATGTTAGACAGGGAATTCATTCCAGAGACATGCAAGAGAACTCAGAAGTCTTTTTGAATCATGGCGATTTGGTTGGGAAAAGTGAAAACAAAAATAAAATTTAATATTCAAATATAGTTAGTGGTTGGACTATCACCATACCTATTAAATAAATAGCATTATAGATAGCATCAAGTGAATGAATTGTGGTAAAAATAAAACCCTACTTGATTTGCTATGCACTACTTAAAATTCCCAGAAAGAGGTTCCTATCCGAAAAATAAGAGTACTAATGTGTTTTAACGTTTTTCCTAATTCCACATAGCAAGTAATGATTCTTTTTTTTTTTTAGATTGTGTCAAGTGGGAAGTAAATATTGCCAGAAAATAAAGAGGGGATAATGGTGATGTCAATCATTAGAATGGTACATTCTTTTATGTTGCAAACGTTGACTTGAGTGCACTCCAAGCATTATAGCTGTCATACCCAATATACAAACCTGAACTCTACCAGTGGAATGAAGTCATTGTGACTCTCTTTACACAAATGCAAGAGCTCTCTGAGTATATCATAAAATTCTGTATTCAGCTACCTTAACAGTGGATTTTTATTTCAATGATCTGTAACGAAGGAATGATTTTGTTCATTTTGCAAATCTTTCTTAGTCTACACACTATTGATTTCAGTCAGCTGAGCTGCGAAGTATGGTTAGTGAAGTCTGTGCACCTAAAATAATCTTCCTTAAGAAGCATAGAAGTAAAAAACCCAACCCCTACATATCTTCATTACAGGAATCTGATTTACAACCTGGCAAACCAAGTCTAGTTTTGGTGATTTTGAGAAACTAAGAGTACGCAAGTTCTATCATATAACATTCATGATATTTATTTGATGGTGAATGCCAACACAAATTTTTGCTTGGTGAGATGAATTAGTCATTTGAAAGAGATCACTTTCCTAACTGCCTTTCTGTCCTCAGCCACATAACTTTAAAATGGCTGCCTTTCATATGTCAGTTAAAGACAATTTTTCATAGTTTAACATAGCCCTCTAAACTACATTTGCTAGCAAACAACCAGTAGCTATGCGGACAGCAGTGCATTATGTAATGCAAACTCCACTATATATTCAAGAGGGAAAAGTGAGAAAGCCATTTATTTTTCCAAGACATGACTTTAAATTTGAAGTATTTATCAGATTCAGCCTGCCAAGTTCAATATACTAGTGTACTCTGCAAGAGAAACATGAAAGAATACTTGATATCTCAGTGCAAAGTAATCTTTCCTTTGTACCTCTCATTTTCATCTGGTATTGATCCAGATAACTGAAGCAATCCCATTTGATGCCAGTAGATAAACTGGCTAGGAGTTTGCTTCTTCCTAGTATATCAATAAAGAGGGAAGTACAGGATTCTGGACTTTTCGTCTTCCTCCTTTCATCCTCCACCCAATCTATACTATATTTGCAGTGATGTGGTAGATAACAACACTGTTTATATCATTTTACAAGTTAAACTCTTCAAAGATTTCTACTTCTCACCTCTTCATTTTCTAAAATATTCCCATTTTCCTATCACACTTTATTATTCTAATCTTACTCTATTGTGTTTTCCTTTAGTATTAGGATCAGGATTTTCCTACTGCCAGTGCTGTTGCTATTGCTACAGTTCAATGTAGTTCACGAAGAGCCACTCACATTTATTTCCTAATTGTTTTACAGTTACAGCCTCTTTTATAGGTATACTGCAATGCGTCCTAACCTCTTTCTTCACAAGTTTGAAATTTCTAGTATGCTTTGGTCCTTATTTTGGAGTATGAGTCATTTCACATAAGGGGAAAGACGAGCCATGTCAGTACTGAGCTCTGGTGTATCACAATGCTGCATTCATGCTTCATAACATATAGTAAGTTGTAGGAACTTAAATGTGCTTCTCTTTTCTAACATGTTGTCTTTCCTGGTTCTTATTCTCCACAATTTATTTTAGTCCCCACAGTTCACAGTAATCTAGAATTTTTCTGTTCTCAGCTCGACTTTGACTTCTGTTGTCTGAATATCCTAACTCCATGTGCTCAGCTCTTTGCCTTTTTCAGCTGTTATATTATTATGCAGACAATGTGTTAATGCAGTTACCTGGTTCAGGGGTCTTAACTTCCCCTACCTCCTAAAGCCAAAATATTCAGTACATTCAAAAGTGATGAATTTCCATGCCATCATTCCATGAGGTGTGATGAACAGAGAAAAAAGAGTTTCCCAATGGCACAGAGAGAAGAGACGTTTACTGAGGTAAACACAAACACTTGCCTAGAAGTAGAGGGATATAGCAGTCCTCTATTTTTACATGCAAAAGTTGCTTTTCTGATTTATAAGGAGTTTCTCCCCAAATTCTGCTAGATTCTTGCCACAGGTGAATCTGGAATATGTCCTATAGTGTTTTGGACCAAGAACTCCAGTATTTGTCTTCAGCTTTGCAAGATAGCAAACGCTCAGAAAAAAATGAGAAGTAGACTGAAAATGTAGGGCAGTATTCCTTCTCACCTTTCAACAGCCAGTGGCACAAGGTTTATCAGATTCGGAGGCTGCATCCGAAGTACTGCATTTAATGGACATCATGGGAACCATTCTCCATTACATCGCCTTTTCCCTTCTAAATCATTGCATGCTTTAGGTTTTATCATTTGCCTGATAATTTCACTAGGGACCTTTTACTTTTTTTTTGCTTAATGAAAAGTATCAAATAATCAGTTTACTTATCTCCTCTACTTAGCTTAAAAAATACATAAAGCATAAAAGCAAGTTTTTAGCATGCGCTGGACAGAAGCACATTAAAAAGGGTTAGGACATAAACAATCTGTGCTTACATAAAGCACAGTCAGAATTACTTTTTTTTAAACATCAATAGTTGATAAAGATATTTATATTCTCAACTATTTGACCAAAGTTGTCATGCTTGCTGGGCAATATGTTATACTCAGAGGTCATATCAAATTCTTAACCAATTATTGCATACATAAATAAAACTGTAAACTAAAATCCTTATAAGCTGATTACCATTTGTGAGAAATAACATTATGGTTACATAAGGTAATTTCTTTGTATCAAACTCTTCTGCACGGAGTTTTGCAAGTTATCTATTTCAGGCTCAGCAGTTTCTCATTTCCCTTATTTGCTGCAAGAAAGAAATTACTGGCATGACATTGCATCAATATTTTAAATATAGATTTCTTAAATACAAATAAGGAAAGAGTTAACAGCTATTTTCTATTTATGATGAGAAGTGCCAAGAGCTTGAAACAAATGGCATAAAGGCAAAAAAAACTAATTCCTGATCAAGAAAACAAACCTGCTCAGTCATAAATGGCCAAAGCAGCAGTGAGGAGAATGAAGAAGGGATATCACCAAGCTAGAATATTTTTTTAAATAAATTCTACCTAACTGCAATGACAGTGTAGCACATAGGAAGAAGCAGATCCCACTTAAAGGAATATTACTACTTCATATAAGATAATTTTCCTCTATACAAAATTCCCCCCATTTCCAATCAAAAGCTTCGTAAATTTTGGCTCATGAAGTCAACATCGGACTTGTTCTTTCATCACTGTAAGGATGTTTATTGAACTCTCGAGTCCAAATCTTGCATGCTATCAGGTTTCTAGTCGCTCAGCAACCAATCCGTCATCTTTACTCCAGTTATAAAAAGTTTTATAACCTTGCTGTCTTTAACTAAGGTTTTCTATCCTTTCACTATGCTTCTGTGCTGGGAAATAAACTAGGAGCTGCAGGAAACCCCTACACAACCCTCCAGCTTAAAACACTTAGAACTTGTATAGCAACTACTTTATGCCCAGTACAGCTGCTGGCAGAGAAATTGGCTCCGATCTTACCTCCCACGTCTCCTGTAGCTCAACCGCTTCCGCTGGGTAGTTGTTTATTTCTCTTTTCCTTTCATATCCCTGACCTTTTTTCTAATGTGTTGAGCTGAGTTTGGAGTCACAGTGATGAATGAGATGTGATGATGAGAATCATAGTGAGGGTGCAGTGTGCAGGGCTGTTTCTCGGGCAGCATAGTAGCAGACGGAGGAGGGGGGAAGTGGAAATCTGACAGGTTTAGCTTGCTGACAGCCCATGTTTATAGGCTCTGTAAAGAATACAGATGAGACAGAGGAAAGGCAGAGACGACAATGACATAATAAATCTTAGCCACAGTGTTTTCAGCCTGAAAAAGTGAAGAAATAAAATCAAGTTTGGGATGCCGTTAATGGTTAGGCTGCCACCGAATTGAACCTCTTCACTGTCTGCTTCTCTGGATGAGATTAATAGATTCACTAGACTCCTCTGTACAGTACTTCTGCCATCTGCACAGAAAAATTCAGCCCTCTCTCCCCTTTGACCACAAAATACTTTAGGTAATAGGCTAGCTAGGCATTCTAGTTCCAATACACAGGGTAATCTGCATACTTCTTACCAATACACTTCAAAATACCTAAAGAGGAAACTTTTTTTAGTGCTTGGAAAGACTTTGAAGATTAAAAAATAAATTAAAAAAAAATTAAAAAGAGAAGTGGTAAAAATAAGGACCAGCCTCCATTCTGAAAGCAGCTATCATCTCCTCGGCTACTTCAAACACTCTGTCTGTTTGACTCCAGTGGAGCTATGCCACTTTATAGCAGGTGAGACTCTTGCCTCTAGTTTTCATTTGGACAAAATTCCAAGTAAACTTTAGGTAAATTCCAAAACACTAAATAAAGACTTCAAAATTTTAGCTAATATCAAATTTACACATGTTTAGATTCCCACTCACCCACCCCCGCAAAGTCCCACATAAAGTAAAAGTTTCCTTCACTCTTTTGAGTATATCCAGCATGAACGTGACTTTTGTGAAGCTACCTGATCATCCACCCTGCCTCCAATGGGCTACATCTTGCAGACAGACTTTTTAAGAGCTGCTCTGATTTCTCAAGCTCCACTTATCGCTACAAGAGCTACATCTTTTCACAGTTCCCACCTATGAAAAAACAGGACCAAGAATGTAAACTATCACTGCCAAACACTTTCATTGTTTTCAACCAGTTATCATTACCATCCCCACGCAACAAAAGACAGTCAAAAAGCAGCCTTCTACCTAATTATTAGCAAGGATAACGTGATATTCCTTCCTTTTCAGAAGCTGTAAAGTCTGTATTCATTTTCATTCATCTGAGTCCAGTGCTAGGAATGGGATTTATAATGTTCATTTTCCTGCCCTTTGCAGTTATGTCATTGTTGAAGATAGTTAAGAGAAGGCAGCCATTATACCCAACTAAACTAACAGAAGAGGTCAAAGAGCACATCACACACTGTAATTTAGACAAAAGAAACACACTGAAACATGTGTTTTCCCCACTGTCTTCCAACAGTAACATCTACTTTCAGGCCAGCTTTCATGCTTTTAAGAGCTTATTTGTTAATTGGAGTCCAATCCATACAAGGTTGGCTGACCCATCCATCGGCACGCAAAAGCGTACAGTGCCACCTTACTTTTACAATGTGTGAAAGGCAGAGGCGTAGGGGACAAATAGTGATGTCTCCTGTAACCGACCATTAGAGCAATGCACCCTTGTTGAGTCAGGAACGTGTGCTAAATTCATACCAAGTAAGATTCATAGAAAGGGAAAGTTTTTATGAAAACCAGACTTCTTTTAGGCACGTAAAAAAAAGAGCACAGCAATAATCAGCAACCATTTTTGAGAAAGAAAGAATGATTATTTTCCTAAACTTGGGGAGGGGGAGGAAGACTTTAATCTTAAGATCACAAATAATTACATAGAACTCTCAATAGCCAGTAAACTAGCAAAGTAATACTTTGATAACATACATTAACAGTTTGTTAACTTCCAGAATTAAGCAAGTTTAAATTATTTGTCCAGTATCTCCTAGAAAGACAAGAATCACAGTATAGAAACTCTGATTTCCAATCTCCTGATCTAATTCTGAAATTATGCTGCATTACACATGCCTGCTACTTTATAACTGCCTGTCCTGAACCCCGAAGTGTTGTATTAAACGGTCTATACTTATCAGCTCCATTATATTTATGCAGAACAATGTTATTTCTTCTAGTCTCTCTAGATAAACAATGACAACACAACAAAAAGGAAATTATCTACAAGAAATTACATTTCTTGTAATTATTTCCTTTAGCACACTTTTAAAATGCTATCAGCTCTTCTCCCATAAAAATAAGGAGCATATGAAAAAGAAAACAGTAAAACAAATATTAATAGTTATATAAATAGAAATAATAATAAAAATGTATGAAGTAAAACCAAAAACAAACCCCAAACCAACAAACACCAAGGATTAATCAACGTTCATGTCTTGTACTCATCAGAGAACCAACCTCGTATATGTTCTCTTTTAAAGTACTGCCAATTAATACAGATTTTTCATGGCAGTTATAGTTCAAGTTTTCATGTACATCTACAGCTGAAAATTGTCAAATTGACAAGGTAACCCCCAAGCTTTTAAGGCCTGTACTGATCCTTATAAACAGATTAGAATAAGGAAGACTGATTATGTGATTAACTCAGGTAAAGGGGAAAGAAGGCAGCAAAGTTTTTACAATTATTCCTGTGTGATCTTAATTCTAGCTCTTCTGATCTGCTAATTTGTGACAACAGTGGCCTTTAATGCCTGTGCCTGACCTTGGCCTGCTCTCCATTAGTCTCATATTTCTCTGAAATATAGAGTACCTCAAAACAAAAATAGCAGCTCACACAAAGAGATGAGAAGTGCATGTTTTCTACCAACTGGTAATTATTTTTGCAAGCATATGCATGTTCCTAGCATTTTCTTGAGAGTATAAAACAAACCTAACCTCTATAGTCAAATATCTTTATGTTTTGTTCTTTGCTTTTCAAAAATTTCTCTCTGGAGGTGTAGCTGAACAGTGAGAAAAAAATTGTGGTAGAAACATAAAGTGCCTACCCACCTAAAGTCAAGCTGTCATCTCAGCTGGCGATGCTGACATTCAATGTTATATTCAGCTAAAGACAGAATGACTGAGACGGCTGCCTAATAGGACTATCATCAGTGGAACTGTTCCATTCCAGACCCGCGGACTACTGTTCTGAAAATAAGATTTTCATTCTTTCTAATTAGTCACTTCTTGATTTTTTTGAGCCATTCTATTTATCTATAACACCTTAGTTATTTGCAGCTGCTTCTTCATTTTGTCTGTGTTAATTACCACCTCATAACGTAGGATTTTAAATCCTAACACTGTAAATATTATTTATAAAATCAGGGATAAGGATGGCTCTGTTTGAGGTTTAAAGTACCTGGTCACTCCACTTCAAAATGGAGGATGGCAAAGAAGCCTACCTGAGTGAAGTTATCTAAACTAACACATTCTTTTCTTAACAGAGAATTAGACGTAGCACAAGCTAACTTCAGGAAACTCCCCAGACTGTGCAAACCTTCCTCGGCTTTGACAACTGCTTCAGAGAAGAAATTATTGAATTCAGGCAGAGATTGGATTGGAATCTGTGTCACTAATTTCTAATGAAAGTCTATCAAACCTCAGTAGCTAATGAAAACCTAAAAATTATTCCTTTTCTTGGTAGCATGCTGTAGGGGCTCATTGTATGCCACAGATAAAATGCAAGATCGATACTAACACCAAGGTCATAGTGGAATCAATGGAAATTATATCTGTTTCATGGAGGACCCCATTCCAGTATTTAAGAAGAATCGAAGGGTCGGTTTGCCCATAAATTGTCTTTTTTACGCTACTCATTTGGCATGGAGGGAGTACAAATTGAATCTGGGAACCTAAATGACCTGGGATATACTATACAACTAGCAAATTCAGCTCCTTTTCTACTTCCTGCACAGATGTCTCAGACCTGTAACAGTACCGTATTTCACAGAGACATCTTCATATTTGAAAAAAAAAAAAAAGGTGTGTGGGAAAAGTGCCAGTCAATTATCTTCTGGTGATGCTTCTGTAGCATCACTAGAATTCTTCTCTTGTGCAGTCCAAGTGGTCTCTTGGATGGACAGCCTGGAGAAGTGTCTCCTGTCAGTTAGTGGTGTGACTGGATCCTATTCTCCAGCTTTCTATTGCTAGATACACAGGAAATTTCTGATGTGTACAAGGGAATTAGGCTGTAGATGCAAATAAAAGAGCTCTGAGGGGAACTTTGCCAGCCTCCCTGTGGTCTTCCTCTTTTCACTACCAAACAACACAGGATAAATATGGCTCCAAGAGGGAACATAATTATCTAATCAAAGAGGCTTTGTGTCAGTAATTATTTTTTTAGAACATCAGTTTAACTCTGTGTTCAAGTAAGTCAAACACACAGCTTTTCTTCCTGCCTTACCAAGCACGTGCAGTTTACTAATAAGCAGCACAACTGTTACCAGATCATGCACGGTTCTGTAGAAACGTCTACTCTCCAAACAGGGACTCAAAAAATCGTTTTGCAGCTAACTGAAGAGCATCTAAACAATTCAGTGAGATCTCAAGACAAAGCTAAAACCATCAAGCACAAATCAGACCTTGTTTGCATGACATCCTAATCTTTGATAATACTGCAGTGCTAAGGCAGCGAGTTTTCCTGTGAAAAATCTCTTGGCAGTGCCATGGAAAGGAACAGCCTGACCCCTAAAAAACACACTGAGGAAGGAATAGTACAGAAGGGCCCAGGCTGTGTATAGGAGATCTGCAAATGAATAAAGACATCCTGAAAAGGGGTTCAGAATTAAATAGTTAATCAAAAGGTTGCACAGTAAGGATCTCCTCCTTCTACTGAGAGGGCATGTCAGGGAAGAGCAGGAAGAGCATATAAGAATGTGCATCGACTTCCTGAGGCATTTCACAGTCTGTTGAGAGAACAGACCTTGCTGCTTCTTTTTAAATCCCATATGATGCATGATTCACTCAGGGAATAAGATTCAGTTATGGAGTAAAAAATGCTAAGAGTTATCATCACACACAAAACTTTGGCAAATTTTATTTGCATGAGACTGTAGTTCCTTTTGGTTTTAGCGAATAATTTTTTCTTTAAATTCCCTAAGGGCAAGGCACAATATTTTTGGACGAGTTGCAGTTTGGAAAAAAAGCTATCTTAGCCTTCCAACTCTATTTTAAGAGAGTAGACTGATTTCTCTCTTGTTTTTTCCATACATCTTAACAGTTTGACTTATAGAATATAAGTATATAAAAAGCTATAAAAAATCTACCAGCTTCTGAAAGGTCATGCAAAGGGGAGCTTGTTGGGGAGCTTGTATGCAGGCTGCTAAGACCTGACCTGGCATTCGTCTTACTGCAATATTTGATATTGTTATCACCAAAAAGTGAAGCTGGGGTACGAAATTTATTTACAGTGTTTTATTTGTTACACACATTACCAGCTCTCACAGATGAAACAGAATCTGAACTCAAGTCTTGGCATGAAAAATAGTGTTGGAACTCATTAAATCAGCTTGAATAATATAGCAGGATAGCATCCCTGTTGGAAAATCTGAATTTGGTGTCATCATCTTTCTCAAAATAAAGTGTTAATGATTCTTCTTATGAACTCATGGCATATGAAATGAACTTAGACAATCTGTTTTCTCGAGAACTGAAGAAAATAATTTGAAATACATAAAAAAGAATAAAACTCAGATAGCGACCTTAACATTTTTCTCATTCCATCATTTGCTGACTATTACACTTTTAAAAGAATCTTAAGAAAGTACAGTAATACTTGTGCAAATATATATGATAATCTTCAGACTAAAGTTGCAGTAAGTCATACTTCACTCAGTAAAAGTTTGCCTGTGTGAGGTTTGATTTGTCCCACTATGAATAACAATGCATCTTCGTGCTAAGAATGAAAACTATATCTATACATGTGTATAGGTACATATATATACACATGAAAAATATAAACTGCACCTATCTGTATATTACATACACGTGTACATATAACATATACAGTGTATATATATACATATATATACAAGTTCAAAGCAGAATAGAATACCTACAAGTTAATGTGTTACCATTATAGGTAATAGAAAATTACAGCTAGGTACATGCATAAGCCCATTACTATACCAAACCTGTGTTATGGTGGCAACTGTCTCACATAAGCTTAAAACATAGTATGTAATAGCACAAACCACAGACATGAAATAATTTCGTAGCACAACGAGCCTCCATGACACTTTAGAGTGTAGAACAAGAAGTGAGTATTTATCAGAAACTCCTTCCAATTGGAGTTTAGATTTCATATAGAAATGATATTGATTACTAGAAGGTTTTTTTTTCTCCTGAAACTGAGTAATTGTAAATTACCCTTGTTTACATCACTGAATCTCATTCTAATTTTGAACAAATTTTATTTACCTTCCTAAACTAGATGGTCTTAAAGATCAGGCCAAATAAGATAGCTTAAAAGGAGAGAATTGGAAACAGATCTTTAAAAATATATTTATTTATATATTCAAACTTTTTCACTCTATTCATACACTGTACTGACAGTTTTAAAAATTAGCAAAAACCTTTAGATGTAATAAATCATGCTTTTGTTTGTCTTTTATTTCTTCTCTTTGGTTTGTTTCATGTATAAAAAAGTGAAAACCACAGTGATTTAGTAGAACTAACACCGTATTAATAATCCTACTATCTGAGCTTCCAGTTGTGAGCCAGCTCCACATTACAGAGATTCAACTCACCCCTGAGCCACTTGCTGAATCGTAGAATCATTATGACTGGAAAAGACCTTTAAGATCATCAAGTCCAACCATTATCTAACTCTACCAGGTCCACTTCTAAACCATGTCCCTGAGCACCATATCAAGACAGCTTTTAAATACATCCAAGGATGGCGATTCAACCACTTCCCTGGGCAGCCTGTTCCAGTCTTTGATAACCCTTTCAGTGTAGAAGTTTTTCCTAATGTCTAACCTAATTGCCTTCTGACGCAATTTGACGCCATTTCCTCTAGTCGTATCAGTTTAACTTGTGAGAAGAGACCATCAATGATAAATGATAAGGATCATGAATGCAAACATTAACTCACTAAGCACTGTAACTGGTAGAGCAGACAGAAATAGCTAAAGCAGTTTTGTTAACTAAAACAATGTTTTTATGCAGCTCTAAAAAGTTTCCTACATTGTAGGAATAATTAAATGTCTAAATTACAGTTTGGGTTTTTGTTGGGTATTCACCATTTTTTACTTATCAATTTAAGAGTTTCTGTGTAAATGGCTGATATTTGCGCATATGCCATCCTTTGAATATCTGGAAAGGAAGACAAGATTGCACTGTTCTCCAGAAAGTAGCTATGAAAAGCCATAATATGATGAGTACTCCTTATCTGCTCCTATTTGAATGTGTCTCCTACCAATTTCCAAACCTTCAATTACATCACCTCTTCTATACGGATACAAAGCAAAATTGAAACTGTTTGTTCACACTTCTGTTATCTGGTTTCATTTCTGACAAAGTCAGTCTCCTGACAGTCTAGATGAAAGAAATTACAGTCTATAGTTCCCTCACATATTACCCATGTGCCTATTATTGACTCAGAGGTGTCTCATGGGGGAACAAGTTCTAGAAACCTCCAGAAAAATCCTTATAGATTACTCCAATCTAAACAGATAATTTTATGCAAAATGCTTTTTCCAATCGTAAGTGATGGCATACAAGGAAATCCTTGAGATTTTAGGGGAAAAAAGCTGAAAACAGACATTAATTTATTCTGTATGATTTTTCATCCTTCATTGATGGTGTTAAAGAAAGCACAGCATTTTTGACTGATTACTCTGAAACACAAAACATAATGTCTTTTTTTGCTCGCATTTTTGATCACCAAGAAGTATTTGTCACTGCAATGCTTTCTATTTGGTCATGGAGCACAGAGCAGCTTTTATTCTCATTTCTTCTTGAAGTTAAGAAAAAGGAAGGAATGTCTATGTGTCTTGAAGTCAAGGTGAAACAAAATCCAAGAAGCTGAAAAAATAAAATATTTGGAGGATTTTTTTTGTGTTAAAACAAGAAAACTTTAAAAAAAATAAGAACCAGAAATGAAAATTCCTGGTGCAGGAACCAAAGGACAGAGCTGCAAGTTGCCATGACCACTTCACAAACTCCCAAATTAGGGCTACGAGGAATGAGTGGCCGATGGAAACATTGCTCAGATTGCTGGTCAAACTTTTGGCAATAATTAGGCAGAGGCAGGCTGCCTTAGCTCAACCACATGCCAGAGTCTAAAATCCCATCCCTAGTGTGCAACTGTCAAGCTTAAAACTTGTGCTCCTCACTCATGCAATCAAGTCTTGAGAAAAATTGTCTCATTAATCAAGTCCTCCCTAAGCAATATTTACATTTCATGTACCTCACACATAACTAAAACCAGTATTCTTGGATGTATAGATTGTGTGTTTCTAACTCAGAATGACTTTACATATTTGAGCAGGATGTACATTTCTGGGGTACATATAGGACATTAGAGGATCAAAAACTTGACTGTAAATCCATCTGGAAAGACAACTAAAAGAAAATAAAACCACAGTGTGTTCTGGCACTTACTTAGAGGTCAGTGAATCAGTGAACCTCAAATCAATTAAAATTTGGTGAGCTGTAATGTTCAAACCATCAGCACTTAAACATTCAGGAAAGCGTCTGCATTACAGGAAAGTTATTATTCAGCCACCACTTGTCAAGTCTGATAAATTACCATCCCTTTTGGCTTACTAAAATGCGTTACCACAGACTATAGCTAATATTACCGGACTAAAACCGGTAAAGGCTATGACCTACGCAGAAGAAAAAGGTAACATGCATTTCTTTGTGTAAAGTAACAAAATAAGAAGTAGCAATCATTCACAAACTTTGCACATCATGTACGGAGACAAACATAGTGATATTACTTAACTATATAAATAATTATCATTAAGTAAAAGAACAGTGGTTTTAGAACTCTATACTGCTATAACGGTTCATTATGACTTCACCGTCTCACACATCTAGTTTTATGATATGTGAAAAATGATGTAGCTGCATCTTATTAAATTAAATTAGACACCACATGCAGCTTAAGCAATTGCTGTAATTACTCTGTAATTTCTAAAATACGTATAATAGGAATACACAAATGATATAAAGCTCATTTTTATGTAAACAGAGTAATTAATACAGAAATCTCAAACTCTCCTTACTGTCAAAAACAATATGCTTGCAAACTTTAGGAAGGGCTGGCACAGTGCCTTCAAAGACTTTAGAAGAAATTGGGTAATCAGCTTTCAGCATAATAAATATATGCATAAAGCATGCAAATGAAATTCACTAGGTATTATATAACAAACACTCTAGGATATGAAGCTATGATTCACCATTTGTTTTTTCTCTGGATAATAAAGACTAATTGTGGCTGTGCTCATTTGAATTGGAAAAAAAGCCATCAATCTCATTATTATAATGCAAAATGTGGGAGGTGGCTCCTACCACATCTATCCTTGTTTTACTTTAATGGCCTGTTCTTCCTTCACACTCCTACCACGCACAGCTCAAGCTGGACAAAAGCTCGAAGCAAAACTGCTAAAACTAGGAGCATGAGTTACTACGGAGTTCTCCCATTTTCTCAGAGGCAACACCACCATTGGTTTCACCAGCCTTACGCCAACTTAAAACAGTCTAATGCAATAGGAAGTCAGACCCTTAGTGTACATTAGGAGGCAAATGACAGTCATTTAAAAGGGAATTTGTGTACTAAGGCCACAGAAACTACAAAGACAATGACGGCTACAAAAGGAGCAATATGCAAACCTCTTTGGCATTTTATATTAAGTACAGGGTGCATACCAAATATGGTACACCGTCATTTGCATAAACACTGTGTTAGCTTTTGCAACCGAAACTCCACTTGTCATTACTTAGTCAACCATATTACTGAGTCAGCGGGGAGTTATGGAGATTATCCTGCATCTGTATTTTTTTCTTTGTTGTTAGTTTTCCATATTTCTTTCCCCAGAATCCACCACAGAGGAGTGAACAATTCTGTTTTTTTCTAGCCATTGGGGTACTTTGAGGAAAAGGACAACAGTTTGGATTAATTTCATATTGATTTTTTTTTCATCTGACCTAGAAAATATTCATACTGTTCATTCATACTGATCTTCTAAGACTACATTAGGGCCAGCAGCAAAATTCAGGGGCAATTGTTTTTGCAGCTTCTTTAGTAATGCCTAAGGGATGTTCACAACAGGAATCTCTCATTGTTAGTGTTCCAGCTGTAATGCACAGGATCTCTGTTGCGTAAATACTGATCATCATTGCCTTCTTACTTGATCTCCAACTAGATTCAACTAGATTTTGCCAGGGAAAAGAAAGATAGAAAAATCAAAACAATCATCTGCTTATATCTGCAATCATTCAATCCACCCACTTTACTAAAACTCTAGATAAAATGTTGTGACAGTTTCCAAACAATACCCAGACTTTATAATACAGTATATGCAAAATGACACTTTTTTCAAGGAGGTTTAAGGTTAAAATCTAAAAATAACACTGAACAACTACATGGCACTTTCTATTTACCGATCTCAAAAAAGGAAGTTACGTGTAATTATATCTGTAATTCAGAATAATGACAAAGGGACTTTTCCAAAACCCAGGAGAAAGTCAGTGGAAGAGTACACCACTCTAATGCCCTATCAAACGAACAGAGGCAAAAAAAACGGGGAAAGATTTGTTCTGATGGACAAGTGACAACTATCTGAATGGGAACAATCTGCTTTTACCTGAAACCTCTACTGCTTTTGTTCTTCTTTATTGATATGCCATCAGACTTACTGTCAATTGAAGTAACTTCTGATTTGCTTCTGGCAGAGGACAGAAGTGCAGAAAGTTGTCAGAGAAGAAAAAAAAAAAAAAAAAGGAAGCTAATACATGAAAGCATCAGCATCGAAAAGACTCTTTTCTGTCTGGATGCCCCTTGCTAATTCAGTTCTACCTGACTACTAAAGAATGGTTAAATCCTAAGGAAGAAACTTGTAACACTTGCAGGCTACTTGAGGCTTATTCTAGAGTATTTGTCTCAGCACACAAGACAAATCCCTCAGTCTGCTTTCTACAGTATTTTCTTCCTGTTTTCCAAAAGCAACAATGATGACAGACTCTTTGAGATTCCTTTTATTCCACAATATAACAAAACTCTTAGAACATCTTAATTCAAGCTTATTCTGCATACCTAAACAACTTTAAAAACCTGTCTCAGAGTGTGGAGTAGCAGGACAAACAGGCAGAAATTCACATTACAGAAAGACATTAGCATTAAAAGTTTTGTTACTTTTGGCAAAGCTTTTGTATAGTTATTTATTAGCCTTTAAAAAAAAAAAAAAACAACCAAAAAAAACACCACCACAAAACAACACACCAGTAACTGTTTAATGTAAATTGGTCAATACTGAGCAATGTATAAGTATGGGTGACTTGCTACAAAAATCTATAGCCAGTGGGCTTAAATTCACCTTGCATATTATAACAAGACAGAGTATGTACACAGAACACAGTACCACAGCTGGATTTTAAACAAATAGCAAACCATTAAAGTGCTTTTCCCCAAAACACTACAAACTTCTCTTCTCATAGATTTCAGACAGCCTGAGGGCAAACAAGGTTGCTTGTCGATTTATAGCCAAGTTTATACCTGTAAAGGCCTCGTGAGGCTCTAAGACTCAAACGAATGTCCATTTCTTTTATGCTGCACTTGGGCTTTTGAGACCCATGTCCTCCAGATGCATTAACATTGTCTGAGACTCATTAATATGGCAAGACAGAAATTATAAGTGATGGGCTGTGAGATGTTACTCCCATTTTGGGATTTGATGACATAGCTTCACTAAAGGTCTCTGTGCCATTAATTCTATGGTACTCTTAATAGAAAACAATATAGTACAGACAAACTAATGTTGAGCAGTTACGGTAATTCTAAGCATAATAGTAAAGAAGAATCATCTAACTAAGGCAAGAAAAAGTTTACTGCTAACATTTACAGGTCGCTTTTAGCTATTCACATTAATTCAATACTATCGTTCTCCTGTGCCTATATCCTACAGTTACATTTCAAATGCTACTTCTTATAAGTATTTTCAAAAGAAAATATGGTTCACATTCTTTTTCCTCCTCCAAAATATAGGCAATTTTGAATCTCATTTGTCAGTACATTTCTTACTCTGTTTCATTAGGCCTCTCCCTACATTAAAATAATCTAAAGAGAACAGGATTAATTTGTGGAACAGAGACAACTGAACAGGTACTGTTTCAAGAAACTGAACATCCTCTGCAGGATTCCAGGTTTCCTTTTCCTTTCTAAGCACTCAAGGAGAACAGAAACAGTAGGAACCATAAGACTCCTGAAGGAATTCATACAGAGGTAGACAACATATTAAAATTCCAGCAAGACATTTACTGACTACAGAGTCCAAATTAGCTGAATGACTCCCATCAACTTCAATGGATTTTAAATGTGGCCTCTAAATATCCTCTTACTCTATGCAAAATCAGGAATCATCCTATCAAGACCTACATGTTTACTCACTTGTGTCTTCAAAAGTCCTGTAGATTTAGGTTTTGGAAGAGAATATTCACTTGAGGATTCTAAGAGCTAAATATCACTCTACCCATTAAGGAACTTACAGGAGGGAGGTTATTAACATTCTTTAAGGACAGAACATACATATTGAAAGACAAAAGCAGATATAGCAAAAGGAACTTTTTACTTCCTGGTATAAATCATCATAAATACATACATAGGATTCCTATAAACATAATTTAGGTTTTTCCACAGAAAAATATAGGTTGGAAGAGAAGCCATCTGTCCAACCTCTTGCTAAAGCACAGCTAACTTCAAAGAGAAATAAAGTTGCTCAGGCCCTTGTATGTTCTACCAATTTTCTTGACAAACATCCCTGTAGTGCAAAACGCGTTACAACATCTCTTTTTCCCTTCAGAAAAATTCTTAAGTAATGCAGTACATGGTCTTGGTGCATTCCTTGTATGAACTACCAAAAGCTTTTTTTGTAAAAATAAAATGTGAAGAACACCATAGCAACAATAAAATTAATGATAATGCAGGTGACAGAATCACAAGTGAAAGTCAAGAATGTTTTAAGAATGAAAATTGAAAAAGGAGGAAATAAAAACAAAACATATGACAAAACCCAGCTGTTTTTCCTTTTTTTTTTTTTTTTGGCTTTCCATTCATTTTGTTCCCCTTCACTTTTCCTTCCTAATGACTTTTATCCAATAAATAAATAAATAAATAAATAAAAATAGCTATGGATATTTCTGTAATGCTTTTGATCATACTTTTGATACAGGATATCTTCCACTGTCTAAGAAAAGCCAGAACACAAATAGTATTAATCACATGTTGAGTCTAATTCCTTGTTTAGTCTTCTCACAGTCACTTTCTCCTAAGACAGTACAGGCAGTATGTGAGCTATGGACACACTGACTCATTATCTAGTCATAATTCTCCCCTTGGCAACAACTCTCTCAGTTACTCAGATCGTAACCACTGCCTTTGTATCACACAGAAGATGCAGAAGGGCTGCCACAGATCAAAAGGTCTTTCCACATAATAACTGATGTTTTTTAAAACTGTCCTTGAAGCAGGATGAGTTTATTCTCATACTAAGAGAAGCTAAAATTTGTCAATTACAAATTTGGCAAGACAGTTAACAGGCCAAAGACTCTCTCTTTTGATGACTCAGAAGTCTCAGGGTGTTTGTTCTCCATTCACCCTGTGTCTGGAAGCTGCATTTCCCTCAGACCAGAGCTCTGTCCCTGCACAAGGCACATACAAGAAAAGTGCTACTTGGAGAAAATAATTTTATCTGCTGAAAAGATGTTCTTGTATCATAGAATCATAAAATAGTTTCAGTTGGAAGGGACCCTTAAAGGTCATCTAGTCCCACTCCTCTGCACTGAGCAGGGACATCTTCAACTAGATCACATTGCTCAGAGCCCTGTCCAACCTGACCTTGAATGTTTCCAGGGATGGGACATCTTGCCTCTCTGTGCAACCTGTGCCAGTGTTTCACCACCCTCGGCATAAAAAATTTCTTCTTCATATCCAGTCTAAACCTACCCTCTTTTAATTTAAAACCACTACCCCTTGTCCTGTTGCAACAGGCCCTGCTAAAAAGTCTGTCCCCATCTTTCTCAGAAGCCTCCTTTAAGTACAGAAAGGCCACGATAAGGTCTCCCTGAGGCCGCCTCTTCTCCAGGCTGAACAACCCCAAGTCTCTCAGCCTTTCCTCATAGGAGAGGTGCTCCAGCCCTTTGATCATCTTTGTGGCTTTCCTCTGGACCCGCTCCCACAGGTCCACGTCTTTCCTGTGCTGAGTGTGCCCTATCAGACACTTCTACCACTTTCTGAGGAAAACTAATCACATTTTTATTCAACTGACTGTCATGCATTGCACATTTAAAGAGACTGCTCAAGAACACAGACAAATTGCCACAGGATAACATTACTGTATTAAAAGAATGAACTTTTATGTTCTTGTTTAAAATCTGCTCTTGATTCACAATGCTGTAGCAACCACACCATTCACAACCAGCAAACTCAATCTCATGTATCAAGGTAATGACCAAAGCCTTAGGTTGATATATAATATGCTACAGTATCTTGAGAAATGAATAACACATCACTGTACAAAACATATACAGGTAGCAGGCAGAAGCTTGTATGCATAAAATACAAGAAATTTAGTTTTAAAGTTGTATATGTGGGAAATTTTCTTCAGAAAAAAAAAATCCAGAACACTGACAAATTTATGGAAATAAATAGCTATCTCTTCCTTTAAAATTAAAAAAATCAACCAACATATTTTTCGCCTGTTTCTTCTACAAATTAATACGCTATTTTGCCACGACGTGTTTATGAAACATTCTTATATTACCAAATGTCATCATATTGGTAAAGGAATTGAAAATTCCTCAAAATAAGGATAATTTATTTTGTGTGTTAGTATTACCTATATGAAAATGTTCTTTGTTTGGAGTTTCTAACTTTCTCTTCGGTTTCTACTGTTTACTGTTCTCATGTTTGTTCAGCTGCAGAACCAACCAACCACTTGCAGGAAAAACTGTGTTCTCTACTTTGAATGTGCTTACACAAAAGTAGGATAGGCAGCATGATCCGTAATTACCCTGAGTAAGAGGGAGAAAAGGGGGTAAATGGCAATGATGAAAGGGGAAAGGAAATGTGTGAAAATATAGGCTATGTCGGGAAGCATGGAGCCCTGGCAGCCAGTCACTAGAGGCAGCAAGGAGAAGGAAGCAGCCAACTTCAGGGTTAGTGTCAACATTTACAAAATGTAATTTTCTGCCTTTTTTTTGTTTAAATGTTCTGTCTAGGAAGTCAAAAGCTGGAAACTTGGAAACACAAGCTTCTTTTAAAATGACAATGGAAGTTGCTTTTAAAAAACGTACTCATGCTACATTATAGGTGTACATAAATAAAAAATAAGCATAATATAAACATGTAACTTTACATCTATCTTAGAGAATATGCTCAGATATGGGAAATGTATCTTCTGATCTTTATAATGTTGTTCCCTTATGAAAAGAACTGAATAGCTTGTTTTACAGGAGATCTGAAAGCAAAGGAATCTCTGAGGCTGTTCGTATAAACAAGTATCTGACACCAGATATTTGACCAAGAAAGTACACAAAACGAGAGATGGTGTTTAATGCAGACACTTTTTTAGGGATAAATCTGGCTAGCTTGTCCATTGGAAAGACTTTATATAGCTCAGTAAACAACCTGGGAGAAACTTTATTGTGCCTGAATCAATAGGCATTAATGCAGTGCATTTCTGCCTCCTATACAATCATCTTGGCTGGAGAAACTTCCATTCAGAACTCTTTCTCCCTTTCATTTCTGGATTGTACTAATTTCTTCTCTCTTTTCTTGTTTGAATGTTTACATTCAATTAAGGATTTTCTCCTATATTTATCAGTTGTGTTTGATCTAAATTACAAGAAGAACCAACGTGTAGTCCTAGGTCATTCAGAAAGTCTCATTAGCTTGTTGATTATCCTCAGCATTTTTGAGAGAAGGTTTCATTACCATGCAAATAGAAATAGCTTCCTTATTCAGACAGTCTAATGTTTAGTGTTCTATGAATTATGTCATGCAACAATTAAACTCATCAAAAGGTACACAGAAAATGAAATTCATATTGTACAGACTAGTTATTATTGCCACAAAGGGGGAAAAAAAAAATGTTTGCTGTCATCTCTAAGCTGCCACTGTTCTTAGTAAAATGTAGCTTAAAAGCTCAAATTCAGGCCACACAACAAAAGGACAGCACAAAACTATTCATTTGGAATCACTTGTTTGCATGATTTTCTTTCTCTGGAAGAATTCATTTCACGTTCTGTTAACAGTAACACACAAGGCATTCACTACTGATGTTTCTAGAAGATTGGACCACAATTCATTCTGGCCCTTGAGGAATAAAGGTCAGGCCTAAGCTAGAAAAACAGAGAAATGAATCGTCAATCCGCTGAGAATGTACCAGAGCAGAGGAAATATCAGCTGACAAGTTGACAGAGTCAACTCCTAGACTGGTATGATATTTACACAACCTACTTTATGCAGACTTTAATTGGGCTCTTCTTTTATGTGCTCTGAAATGCTGTGTTAACTCCTGCATTATCCTTGAGCATTTAGGGACAATACTCTTTTAACTTATGTGCTTAAATTATAGATCTTCCTCCTCCCTTTCTACTTTTAAAGCACAGAAAACTCCAACTGACTAGAAGTACAGAAGAGAAAAAAAAGGGAAGCCTTCCCCACTGTGCCATGGCAGTGTAAGTTCTCGCCCCCCTCCTCACCTTCATTTCAGCAACTCGGTGTTTTTCCTGGGCTGCAACTGTCTGTGTTCATAAGAAAATTTTCTCATTTTGTCATACTGGGAACCTGGCTCCATGTTTGCTGCCTGTTTTTAGCAGCCTTCCCGTGCCTCCTGTGCTGTGTGCTCAGTGCTTGGCTTGGCTCTTACCCCAGTGCTCTCCATAGCTGATGCCTGTGGCCTCAGAAGACTTCTATGTTCCCTCCTTTGAACGTGTTCCCTGGGATACCTCCATCTCCCCATCCCTGAGGAGTGTTTATCCAACCTTGTCATTCTCTCTATATCACCTACAAATGTATAGTACCATATAACAGTATATAAACCATTCTGTTTACGGGAAAACAAATAGGGGTGAAAACTTCTTTAAAATACAATAAGCAATAGAGGTTCACAGCTTGAATGTGAACAAGGTAAAAAAAGTATCAATTTCCTTCTGGTAGGTACGTGTGAATATACGACAATTTCCAGCCAACATAGAGCTGTGGCTTTTGGGGCATTAAACCTTTTTAGGCCCTGGATTACTTTAAACAATCAATGCTGATATCCCGTACTGAGTAAAATGGACAGCTAGCCAAGCAGTTTAGTCAGTCATTCAGTTCTGCACTTATTTGATTACCAGAAGGATGCAGAGTGATCTCCCAGACACACAACATTAACCTTCAATCAATAACCACTTTAATGGTAGATGGACTCCTTTCTTCAGGCCTCTTTCAGCTGCATTACTGTGGAATTACTCTTTGGATAATGATTAATATGCTCAATACATCAAAGATTAATTCCTGTTTACACTGGAAGATGCCGCATTACATATTTCCATACAACAGTCTCTGTCCTCTAGTCATGGACCTTGACAATGACAAGGTTTTGATTACTTTCAGAGTAGTCTCCATGATGAACAGGGATTTTATACTTGTGGTAATCAGTAAGGCAGAAAATGTTTAAAATACAGTAATTGGAAGGAATCTACATATTCTCTGAACTCTGAATTGCTAGAAACAGTGTTAGGGGCCCAGCAGATGGATAAAAGAAATGCAAATGCTAATCCTTTTCCCCCATATTTTTTCTTCTCTCTAATGTAACCAAGATTAAGAAGGTAATTTATTAAGGGGTGCTGTTCAGTAGAAACATAACTTTGTTCTTAGTTCATCTTTGTTGAAATACAGTGGAAATGCATAGTCAGATAGCAACTATTTGAATTATTTAGTAAATAAACGTCCAGTTCATAGAAATACACCAGATTTAGAAATACCAATTAAGAGATGTGTGCATTTTAGTGACATTATAATACAAATCAGGTATGATTAAGTTATGTTTCCAAATTTAAGATATCACAGTAACTAGTGGAATTTGTAGGGTTAGGATCTGCTCAACATGCTCTCTAAAACCTCATTTACTCTCATAGTTAGAAAAAAAACCCAAACAAACCAGGGTTAGCAATATTTTTTCTTACTATATAACAACTAAAATGTTGTTAAGCAATCATAATCATTAGACACTTAATTAGAAGACTATAAGTATTAGACAAGGTACTTAGAAGACTGTAACATTTTCCATGGATAAATCAACAGATAACTCATTTGAAAATCACTTTTTTTTTTTTTTTGAAAGAAAATCCTCACTGAAACATATATCTAATAGTACCTTTTAGGCTTATGTACTAATGATCTGTCTGTCTAAGGCATCAAAGGCTACACTCTTAACTGTCAAATTGACCCAATGGGATGCTTAGTCCTTCTGTCAGTGACCTTGCTCCTTTCAGCCCAGCCCTGCCTCACAGATGAAAAGAGATGGCTTGTTTTGAAATTTATTTTGAAAATCAACAGACTCACATCTCTTTGAGCTGAGAAAAAAAAAAAAAAAGAAAGAAAAAAGAAATAAAAAGAAAAAGAAGTTGTTCCACAGCCAAGAATCACCCTTCAAAAGAGTCCTGTTTTCCTCCCTCACTAAAACCAGAGGTTACAAGTCCTGCAAGAGCATCTTGATCCAGGTGCTCCACTCATTGAGACAGAGAGAATGGAGAGGACAACTGTAAATAGCGCGGGACCAGGCTGCTGGGAATATGCCTACGCTGTGCACTGAACTCAGCTGGAAATCTGCCCGCAAGGACACATTTGCAGGTCACACAAAGAGATGATTTCTATTCAGTGCTTGAGTTCACTCAGACAGGCCGTCTTTAAGTTATACGTGATATAGTCATGCCCATTCCAGGGACAGGACTTTCAGAGACATAAGCAGGCAGTGATCTGAGGATCCTTCCTTCTACTGAGAGACGATGAACGCAACCAAGGCACAAATCATCAAAACTCTTAAGCGTCCAAACTGACAGAGTTGCACTAAGAGATTAGCTAGAAACCAGGTTAGATGCTGACAGACAGTTTTATGTCAGTGATTTGCTGAGCCATTAGGATTTTCCTGACGATACAAAGGTTCCAAGAGGTGGACCATGTTGCCAGCAGTACCACCACCCAAAGCTCAGGATGCATATATTCAACTCCAGCAAAGTTACAGACAGGAAGTCATAAATATCACTGTTTATTGTAGTTTAAAAGCTGTTCGACCCTGCTGAAGTTAAGGGTAATTTGCTTTTGACATCACTGGTGCCAAGATTTACTCCTGAACAATTTATATACAGCACAGTATTATGAGGTCCACTGTAAAACAACTTGTTTCTACCATCTAGTCTAATACAGAAATGCAAACTAAAATTAAACTTAACTTTTCTTTTCCACTAATTGGACATCAAATACACACCATGAAAATTTGGAGCCTAGATGAACTTTCACTTGAGCTTTGTATTAAAAAAAAAAAAAAAAAAAGTGCATGGGGAACATGGAGGAAAGAAAAAGAAAAAATTCTCTCTCTTCTCTCTATTTTCAAAGACTGTTGCACGCTAAGAGGAAATCATGGTCATCATTCTTTTATAAGGAAATTGAGGAAATAGGCTGAAGTTGGCAGAAAACTACAGACCACTGCAAGATCACTCTTAGAAGCTTGTGGAAGAAGGGTCGTCTTCTCATTATGGCTTATTTAGGATCAGAAAACAGCGTTTATGCTTAGCTTTAATAAATGGCTTCTTTGGCCTCAGAGGATGGACTATATGCGAGATCCATCTGATTTTTCAAGGGAAGTCACATGTGGAAAACAGATCAAATGTTGCTGCCCTCACCTGAAGGAAGGTATGAACATGACTGAATAATGACTATGATCTGGCACAAGTTAAATGACAAAATATCATACTTTTTCACCGTAAGTGTTCCCACCAAGTCTTCCCATTTCTTCCTACTCTTTGACTTGGGTATGGAAATACCTTTATGTGTCATTGTTACTATGTTCATTATAACAGTTGTCATGTATCACTCAATGCTTCAGTGGCAGAGGGAATATTCACTTACGATTTTAAAACAATTGAGTTGTTACAGTGAAAAACAGTATATTCATTGAGAATATTATTTATACGAATACTTGTTGTTAGCTCCAAATATGATGCAAATTTGCAGTCTCTCGTGTTTGTTGACTTGGAAAGAGATTTGCTTGCTTAAAGCTAAATTGAAATTGCATTAAAAGGTAATAAAGTAATTACTTTTTGTTAATAACAATATAAGATAAGATAATAAATAACCAGGCTCAGTTTTTTTTATCTTACTATATCACAGACACAAATCCAGCAGATCAAATCCTGGCAGCCTGAGCAAGCAATAGTAGATTGCTTATATGACCATTTGCATGGCTTAATCATTCAATATTTTTATCATGCATCATGCATTTTTATCAAGTGGAAGAGAGTCAAAGGAAATAAGTGGGCTAGATCAGAACCAAATGCAACCAACAGTTTATATTAGGAGTACAAGAAAGGTCAGACCAAGGGAGGGAAAAAAAGGAATATTGGCAGCAAACTAGTTTTAATTTTTGCCACAAGAAATAAGGAACTATGAAGATTAGACTTTACAGCATTATTCAATGTGGAAATAAGAAAAAAAGATTAATATTTCTACCTCTTGATGTGGACTGAACATTGACAACCCTTCCTGTCTTTGCAGATGTAACTGTAAGATTTCAACATATTTACTGACATGTATCATACTTATCTGACGTTCTTTATATATGCCTAACCTCTAATGGAATGGAAGTCTTATTTGCATAATGACAGTAAAAGTGAATTCTTTACGTAAAGCAGTGGAGCAAAATGGTTAGTATGGTCTGAATAAGAAGCCTGCAGTCTGGAAGTATTTGATGACCAGTAACATAGAAGTATTCAGAGTCTTTAATTTGCTAAACTATACGTTCAAGATACTTTGTTAGGAAATGACTGCTATATTTTCCATTCAACATTTTTGCCTTAATTACTCAATTGCGTGCCTCACAAGGCTTATATAGGAATGAAAACCTGCATTTCTTAATAGATTTGTAGGCAAGAGGCCCAAATTTTTGAAACTGACTGAGAATTGAGTATTAATTGAAAAGTCTTCCCCGGTTGTTATGACTTGTGAAGAAAATACCTGACATTAAAAACCAGCTATTCCTAAATAACTCTCTATTCCAAGTACACAAAAATTCTCTCTGAGTTTAAATATCTTTTCAAGCAATAGTTGTTGAAACAGGAGATGGCAAATTGTAATTTATTTTTTTTTCACTTGCATTCATCATTGGAACTTGTAATAGTAACAGTGTATTTTGGTCCTTTCTGTGATCCATTTACCTCTATCAGGGAAGGTTCACTGCTAATATCAGGGCATAACAGTCCAGTAAGAGTCCGCTATCAAACAGCTACAGATGCTGGTTGTAAAGGAATCAAATTGCAGTGCAGCATTCTTCCCCTATCCTTAGCTTGAAGGTAGTACCTTAATGAAATGAAGAGAATTGACAGAGACAGATGAGAACTCAGTGTGACAACTGCTTTTAGAGGCAGGCTGAGCCAAAACAATTTGATGCAAGCAATATTATGATCAATAACACCTCCTAGGCTTGCATATTCCATTATGTACAAGTCTGTGTGGCATTATTTTTTTCTTTTTTTCCTTCCTTCTTCTTTTCTTTTTTTTTTCTTTTTTTTTTTTTTTTGTCAATTAAAAATGTTTCAGACTAGTGTTAGCGAACAATTTTTACTGGATTTGTTTTTGGAAGAAAACTGGCAATGACACCCTGGTGCATCTTTTGTGCATGCTCTGTAAACTTTAATGGTAAAGGAAGCCATTTAAGGTGTCTTTCCCGGCTGTTATTACTTGTGAAGAAATATCTGATTGATTGAAAACCAGCTATTCCTATATTTGCAACATTTGTTTGCAAATTTGCAACAAAAATTTTAGCTAGTCCAGTTCACTAAAGGCTATTAGCACAGTGAAAAATGTAACGAAATCTCCTGGATACTTCTGTGAAAGAATAGGTACAGTAAGTATTAAAAACAAGAAGTTTTGTATAGTGCTCTTAGCCTAAGCAAAGTCAGTGGATCAAACTGTAGCTGAAGTAAACTGAATTAATTATATCAGCACCTAGCAAAGTAAGTAGAAAGTGTTATGCAATGTCACATTGCAAAATGCAAACTCTCACCTATTTGGCAACCATCCCCACAGAATACATTTATTTTCAACGCCACTGTTTTAGCAAAGCACCTTTTTATCAAATGTCAGCTTAAACATAATGCTGCCTATTATATTTTGGGTACATCAGCAGTTCTAGTAAAGTCAAAACAACTCAAGAAAACAATATAATTCTGGCAAGTCTAGGGGGGGGACACCCTATTTTTGGATGGAGTCAACTGTTTACCACATACAGTACGCAACTTTAAATTCCACATTTACTGAAATATTAAAAAAAAAGGACATTTCAAACGAAAATTTTCTTATTTAAGGAAATGGTTAAATGTTTACACTTTCTTAAAAATTTTCCCCTTTGTCCATTGGAAAAACACCTTATTGACAGTGAGACGCACTTGACAGACATTTCAATGCTATACCATCTACACAGTTGACCAAAAACCCTCATATCATAGAAAGAGATTGATGTATAGACTCTGTACTTCACTTCTCCTTTATCTTTCTTTAGATGAGTTGGGAATTCTTTCCTCGTGTAATCAACTACAGTTGATTAGACACACTGGTAAATAAAATAGGTTTCAGATCTGCTGTAAATGCATTCAGTTTCATACTTATTTTCCTCTGAGTAAGTTAATAATAGAATAGCTCTATTCTTTCTTGCTATGCAGCTCTGTTATTGGATCATGTAGGCAAAAAATCCTACTGAGATTAGTCAATTTTATAATCTATTTTAGGCTTAGATATGTAATGGCAAGTTGTCACGGAGATCAATAATTAACCTGTTTATGTTTGACTTGCGTATATCAACTGATAAAGGTACAGCAAAGCAAAGTGGTCTTTTACAGTTCTAGCACTGAAGGGGAAACAGCAAAAATTCATACATCTAAAAATGGCATAAACAGATTTTTATTTTTTTTTCTGGCTTTACAAGTCTTTTTTAAGGACAAAAGAAATCATTACTTTTTAAATCTTAGAACTGCATTTTAAATGGCAAGCAGCAATCAATGAAATTGCTCACATTGAGTCCATGCCAGGCTAGAAACTTGCATTCTAATGCAGATTATAGGATCTTTAAAACAGAGGCATTGTCATAGCTCTAGTCTGAAAATAACATCCACAACAGCTGACCTATAGATCTGAATAAGTTATAATCTCTCTATCCAAGTTTCTTTGCTGATCTTCATCAACAATTATTTTATCTTAAAAATAAAGAAACTTGATGGCTCTTCTCTCAGTTCACTGATGGGAAAAGGCAGGTTTACGTACTTTATTTTAATTTTGAAGGGGTAGTTCATATGAATATTAGTATAATTCTGATAAAAACAACAGCAGCCTGTCTATGGCGTCTTTGTCTCTGAGATTTCCTGGTTGCAGGATATGTAGACTGCTGATGTCTTCATTCTTTAATGGACAGGAAAATATAAACCAATTTTTCCTGTTTTCAGCTTCCCTGAAGTATCTAGAGCCATTTGTGTTAAATACCAAAATAAAAATAATATCACTAGCAGTGTTTATTGTCTCTGCACTATTTTAACCCATGACAAGATTGATACGTTCTCAATGATAGACCTCAAAATGTATTGGTAAAGCACAAATAATTGACTTGAAATAAATTAATATGGTCCTCCAAAAAAAACCCAAACATCAGTATTCTGTATATATATGTGGATATTTATATGAACTATCTAGAAAACATGAATTTCTGATAACTGCAGATGACACAAAGTCAGTGTCATGTTAATTTAAAGAGGAGGCCATTTTAGAAAGAAATTAAGATCATTTGGTAAACTGGGTACATTTCAGACACATACGGATGTATATAATTTGGTATAGCCCATACATATAAATCAAGAATACATATCATAACAGTGGAGAAGCATGAGCACTCTGAAACTGAGAGATTTTGATCTACAAGTACATGGTTTGGGACAACTATAACTAAAAAAAGGGTCCTTTAAACCAGGTGATAAGTTCATAATGGTAAATAAGTACAAGCTGAAAATGGGAAATCTGGAGCTAAAAAATGATGTCATTCTTACTTTGACATAGATAATTTCATCCCCTTTTGACTCCAGCATCAGTGAGCCTTGATCTCCATTTGATTAATTTCTTCCAAAATCTCTGAAGAGCGTTAACAGGTTTCTCCTCACTTTTTTTCCTGTACATTATATGTTACTTAGTTAAAAAAAATGTAATTTCTTACACCCTCATGCATCCAATCAGATACTATACTGGATTGTTTCTGTCACAGAATGTAATTTAGATTTTAATAGTTAATATTTTCCTCATCTAACATACTTTGGAGGAGTTAAGCATCATTAGATTGTAATTTCTGTGATTACACCTCTATCTTATTTTTTCCTTAATTGGCTGATATTACATTTATCACCTAGACTGTAAAGAGCAGCTCGTCCTGCAGAAAATGCCAGGCCCTTCAAGAAATAGCCACAAATGTCAGACTTGAAATTTGGATCTCAGTATGAACTTTTCTGCAGCTCAGAATTGTTTGGAAGATGATGTGGTTTAATTCATCATTAGTAAAAATATCACTTGAGCTAGCAAATTGTCAATAAAGATGATGGAAGATGACTGTGATACGGGACACACGGTATTCTGGAAGAGGCAAAATGCTATTTACATACAACAATACAAACTTTAGAAAGGGTCTGGTCTCATAAGAAGGATAAACATGGTTTAGTACAGTTCTCCTTTTTCTCACCAAAGCAGTCAGCCCAAACCTGACAAAATTCTGAAAGAGTGGAGTCCTGCTGTAGTGGGCAGGTTGGAGAGCGCAGCAACCAACATCCTGCTGCAGTCGTTCTGGGTCTCATAGACTACAAACAGCTGTCTGGAGAATTTACAGCTCTTAATTCCCAACAGGACAGACAGCTGAGTGAGTAAACAGCAAAGATATAAATGCCTACTTCTCGCAGGAGTCATCGTGAAGTCTGACCCTAATGGATCATTTATGAAACTGTTGATATTAAATACTCTCCAGTGGTATCTGTCAAGCATGTCACATACACCTAAACTAAACATTGATTTCTAACCAGAAAGGATTTAAAATTTTAAATGTCTTATCATTTTGTGGAACTCCAAGTGTTGGCAACAATCACAGGTAGACAGTTACTCCCATCCCAACACACAACTATATAGAATATTATACAGTGTCTTTAAACGTAACTACTTGTTGTTAAAAATAAATTATGTCCGTGTTTGACTTTCTCCTCTGATGACCAGCATTGGCTTCTGATGTGATCTGTTGAATGAACTGATGTCTTGCCACAGAGTAATGACAGTAGGATGGGCTTTACAGTTAGGTTCATAGTATGAACAACACTAACATGAACAACAGTCTACTGTGCACTATTCCAACAGCAAAATTTGAAAGATCAGTCATTTCCCTAGTAAGATTTGTAGGGGGCTGGAATGACTTTTTGTGTGATCCATAAAAACTGCGAAGAAAGAATGCAATATTTTAAGTTAGCAATAAAGTACTCTACATGGATATTCCTTCCTAAGTAATTTCCTCCACAAAATAATAAAAAAAACAACCCAAAACTTGCTGGGTAAATGGGGAAAGTAGATGATTCCTTCATTTGAAAGTGAAAATAGTTTTATACAGGATAATAGAGCATGCAGTGTTGTAACATAGCTCTCTCACATAAATAGTAATTTTCTTCATATTCACTTTGAACAAGATTGATTATCTGCTTAATGTAACTGTTTCAAAGATTTGCAGGTAAAAATAATGGAGCAATGTTTGGGCAGCAAGTCCTTGACCTATCTGCACCTATATCACTGTGATACTTACTTATGCTTCTCCATCACGATATGAAGGCAGAGAGAAGTAGCAGAACAATGCTGGTTTTACTAATCTTAACACTCTTATTACTGTTGCCTCTGGAAAAAAATAAAATATCCCCTTTTTTACAGTGTACTTTAAATCCCTTCCCTATTTTTTGGACTGTTTCCAATGTAAGTACTGTCACCTCCGCATTCTAGAACTCAGAAATAAAAAATCTGCAGATTGTGGGTTGTGTCTTGAAATCATGTTAAAATAATCTGTTTTCTTTTTTTTTTTCCTTTTTTTTTTTTTTTTTCTTAAATGAAATGCTAAAGAACTACAGATGTGGCTAAATGACTGCTATTTCCTAAATTGGCTAATAAGAAATTATGTATCTGGGAGGACTTTTTCCATATCCTTTTGTTCACATGTGCCAAAAAAAGCAAGAAAAAGAAGTTATTCTCAATTATTCTGCTGATGTAAGTTTATTTAATGTTTAAGCCTTATTTTAAATCTCCATCTTTTGCACTGTTCTACTCAGTGAAAACTGGATAAGTCCTTACTTAAAACAAGTATAATGTTTCCTAATGTAAGACATTTTAAAGCTTGAGAAATATGCAGAAACGCACCCTAACTACATGTTTCATACTAATTCTTTCTTTTCATTAGTATTATTTCTTTTTTACAATTGCTATTATTTCTTCCCCATTTTATGATTCATGATGCCAGTGTATAGCTCACAACTGCTTTCCTGATCAAGACTGAATTCTGCAAATCCTCTGTCTCACGATGAACAGGTTCACCAGCCTAATTTATAAGATAATAGCACTTCAAAATCCTCTCTATAGGACAACCTAGCCCTCATTCATTTCCTAGTGCAAAGGTTGCTTTAGAAGTTATTTAAAGGTTAGTTCACAAGTGATAATATACTGGTGCTCAAGCTTTGTAGATTTTGTTTTTAATTTTAGTTAATAACTGGTAACATCTATAAAAAAATTAAGTTACTGAAAAAAAAAAATTATTCTTTGTCATGCTGAGTTCTTCTATCATTCCATGTCCAGACTTTAAAGTGTCTATTGTGCAGATTTCTTGAAAAATGTCTGGGAAGTCTTTAAGAAAGACAGGCAGAGATGTGTGATGAAACCAATGATGACGGTACAACTGGAAATGAGACAAGTTTACCTTTAAACAACTTGGAAATAAAACTTGATATGGTACAGAAAGAGCAGCCTTTCACATCAGTCTGAGCTCTGACATCCTGTTGAGGATAGTGCCGTTAAAGGGATGAAACAGACAGGTCTCAAACTGTAGTTTGTAGGTGATTTGCTGTGATGTATGCAGAAAAGGATTCAAGGTTTCTTTATTTCTGTTATACCTCACAGAAAAAAAAAAACAAACAAAAAACAAAACAAAAAAAAAACCCAAACCAAACGCAAAACCAACCTGCCACAACTGTGCAGGTAGATTTTGAATACTATTTTTCCATGTAAGAGATTGTAATAGCTGCCACAGAACCACTATAGAACTGCACAGGGGAAAACAGATTTGCCCTATGAAACAAACTTATGTTACACAGCATGCAGAAAAGTTGAAGACCTGGGAGATGACTTATACATAATATGGCCCTTGAAGAATTTATCTTTAAATAAAGACAGCATGAATACATAAACCAGTGATTGAGCACCAAAATTTTCATTAGGTCTAAGTTTCCTTTGAATTTTAAACAGAAAATAAACCAACAACTCATTAACTGAGAACACAGCTAGAAACAAATTATGGGGTGGTATCACCGATCACAAAAAATAACCACTTGGTACCTCAAAAGATGAAAATAAAAGAAAATAAACACTGGTAGCAGGAATTAATAAAATAGATAAAGGAAACAGATGTGATACATTGGTGAGAACAAGAAAAAGTCCAATCATGTTTATTTTTTATAAAGAAGCAAGCATTAATTTGTTTCTTGCATTTAACTAGCTGTAGTGCATGAGGTTTTGCCACTCATGTAATAGCTAAACAAGAATGTCAACCATTTGAAGATGAGTTATTTTTTCCTAGGAACTAAGTGATTGGGTTGTTTTAAACCTCTAATGACGTATTTGTCAGACACTGATTTGGCAGAGGCTCTAGCTTATCAGTATTTGTACTGCAGAACACCAAATTTGAACTGCAGCTACTAAACAGCATTCCCAAATAATTCTCCAGACTGTTTAATTTTTGTGCTATGGTACTATTTATGAGGCAAATCTCTTGGTCTGAGATAAAGTGTTGCTTTGATCACTGTTTTCACAAGGTTGTCTTTTAATTACTTCACTTTTGCCATCTTCACCACCTCCCCACACCCCTGCTAGCTCTGCTACCTCATGGCGTCTCCCCACTTGCCTCCTGGGTTTGGGGAAGGGAACTGCCTCTTGCTCCCAGCTCAAGCTCAGGGCTTACTATCCATTTCCCGTCCTATATCCTGTCATCAGCATCGGTGTGTCTTGCCAGAAAGACTTACCTGACTGACTCCCATGTCAGTGGTCTATCTTCAAGGATAGCCTCACCCTGAGCTACTACTTGTCCCATTGGTAAACCAACCAACCTACCCAGAAAACACCGAATTACATTTTCCTTTCTGTTCTTAGGTATTTGATAGACAAACAACAGCTTTTATAGTTGAGTTGCGCAAGTAGATACAGAATATATTCGGGCAGTGTTTGTTGTGTTCTTTTCTTCAAAGAGTTGGAATTTGCTGATTTGTTTACACAGCTTGGGCTATATAAGCAGTCAGATTATGCACACAGCATTCTTTCTGACCCTTCATTTCCCTTTAATCCTAAAATCCAATTTGTTTTATGAGCGTCCTGATAGATGGTGGAGGAGAAAAGAAAACACTTCAGAGGGAACAAGGGGTACCTGGACAATTTAAAAACACATTTAATTTTCTGTCGTCTTGTGCATGTGAAAAAAACCCATAGCTTCAAAGATAATAGAGCATTTAGTGACATAAAAGTTGTTTCAGAAAAGGCAGACAAGTATTAGTCAGCTGTATAATATACTTTGTATTGATCTTTGTCTTACTTACGTATATGGGAGAATGTTTCAGACCAAAGTCTGAATGGTCAGCTATTTTTGTCTCTCTTTTCAGCAGCTGCAAAGTGCAAGAGAACTTTCTTTTCTCATCTTTTCTTTATGTATAAAACTCTAGGCTAGATTTGTAGTAGATATAGATAAGCACAAATGCCCTAAATTTTAATGGAGGGGACAGCATTTCTGAATCTGAACGGCTATTTTTTGTGTTAACCCTGCCCACAAACTGATCCTCAAAACTTAATTTTCCACAGGGTTTTGGCAAGTCCAAAGCATTGTATTGGGTCTTGATTATCTGTTCCATTTCCCTCAACTAACACATAGTTAAGAATTTTCCTTGAGAAAATTTTAAGTAAAAAAAGTCTTTTTGTTTTTCTGTCACTGAACACTGACAAACATACACAAGGATGAGCTATGACACAGAAAACACAGCTAATGGTATAAATGTTCGCTTTTTAATGATAATAAATGGATTTGAGATAGAAGTCATCCTATTGTATAAAGTCTTTCCCAAGGAATTAGCAAGTATATCTTAAGTACAGTTACAAACAAGTAAACACACACAAGAAGCAGATGCACACCTCTTTTAGTTGATCAAGAAGGATATCTATGGCACTAATGCTATTTCTTAATAATCACATTCTAGTCAAATTTTATTTTGTTTGGCACTATACAAATATGGAGAAAATGACAGCTCCCAACAACAACAAAAAATAGTTAAAAATACAGTATTATAGGTTAAGTTTTTTAAGTTATTCAAGATTCTTGCTGGATTTTAAAAGATGTTATCAATCTTTGGATTGCCATGGAACTTTGCTTCTAGCTTTACTTATTTGTTTATTAGAAACATTAGCTAGTCTTGAAAGTCATGATATGTTCATGCAGTAAAGGTTAGTAAACCCACTCTGTTTACAGCTCATTTATAACTGCCATATATTTACACAAAACATTGAAATAAAGTAAGCACTAATGTGCTTATTTCTTTGGATGTGATGTTCAACTGGAATAACTACAGAAACATGTATGCGCTTAATACAGTATGAATACGATTAAGTATTGCCTGTATATTTTTTTCTACTTTATAACTTTATTCTTTAACTTTGGGATTACTACGTGTATCCATTTTCAAAAATCCAAACATATATGTGTACATATATGTAGACGTGGATATAGGGGGTAAGAGTCATAGTTGTTTTGTGCTGTGAAAAGGTTTCTCATGAAAAAACAAGCATTGCTTTGAGGGATTTACAGCTCTAATTTTGCCTTTATGTTAGTTACACACAGTATGTTGTTTCTTTCAGAGCTGCCACCTGCAACAGTTTTACATGAATTGTTATACAATTAATCTGTCAAATTTGGCCTTCAGGATTACTGAGAAATTTACCTATTTGGTCTCCACTAACTTTGCAAAATGGAGTACTTTGAACCTGAAATCAGCACATTCTGTGCTTAATGAGCGAAAGCCTACCTCTGAAGTGAATCCTAACAAACGGATTATTATAGTCACGGAATACAATCGCAAAGTTGTAATTCAGAACAAATATATGTGATTATAAATCATCCAGCACCCTATGAAATTTTTATATTTTTAAATAGGACTTTTTTAGAAAAACATGCCTGGTGAGAAAACTCATTTTCTAACATGCTACTGAGGAAAAGTAGGAAGTTTATTGTTGGGTAGTCAGTACTGAAAACTTGCTTTCAGTTACCATAAATCAAAACTTATTTTTTCTCCCCCTCCCATAATTATTTCTATGAAAAAAGCAACAACATTTTGTTTTTTGCAAATTATGATTTCAGTTAAATATTGCATAAAGTTTTGCTCAATTTTTTCATTGTGACATGGATTTCACGTGAAGCTTTTCATGCTTTGCTGCACAAAGTACAAATAAAACAGTGAATTCATCTTTATGAGACTGTGAAGACAATTCACTTACAATAAGGTAGAGCAATTTAATTTCTCTTTTACATTTAAATGCAGAATGTGTTGGATTCAATACTACCATTTCACTTAATTCTCTACTTCTCATCTCTTTAACTATAAAAAGTATATATATTTCTTCCTGTGTGGGTGTGTGTATAAAGAAACATATTCACTACCTAAATTACACCTATGCCAGAATACGATATATTACTCCATCAAAGAAAGGACTAGTGCGTAGAAAGTGAAATTATCCTCACATGTCAGCATAAGCTCTCTCAGATATAGCTGGACCCTCAAACTAGTTTTCTACTCTATCAATTTGTATGTCATTAAAAATATCTGAAAGTATCTCTTATACAAATTTAAGAGCTCCAATAATAACACGTGCAAGGAGAGCATTGCATCATAGTTTTTTCTCCCTCTAGGTTTGGGTTTCTTTGTGTGTACAGGACTTGTTTTTACTTTCTTCCCACACTGTTCTCTACTTCCCTGAGTGTGTGTAACTTAGCCCTAGAATCCCATACAATGCTGCATAAGCTAGAAAGGATCTGGGTCCTTGCCCTATAGGTAAATGGATGTAACACATATGCTGGCCTTTTAAAGGAATATAATACTAATGTTTACTAACATATAATACATAATAACCATACTGCCAGAATCAGATGATGTTCACTTAAGAGTTTAACAAGAACTCAAGGCAAGAAAAAATTAATACTAATGGGGATATACAACCTCTCACTGAAAATCACTTGATACCTGTGGACTGAAGGGAGACAAATGTGGATGTTACTTTTATAAAGGGGTTCCAAAAGGATTTAAGGAACTTCAGACTTGTTAATAGGTATTAGAAAGGGTAAATAAAAAAGAAAGAAGAAGAAAAAAAGAAAAAAAAAAAGAATTATGGACATCTGGATGAATACTGTCTACTTGGGAAGGGACAACAGTCCTTCCTCTTACAGAAGCAAAGGTTGCAAGACTTTTGGAGTCGCTTGACTTTTAGCACATTTGGATAAGGATTTTGATAAAGTTCCTTAACTCAGGCTTTTAAGAAAACTAAGCAGCCACTTCATGGATCATTTAAAGATATAAATTAAGAGTGTAGGAGTAAAGAGCTATTTCACACAACAGAGAGCAGTCACCAGTGGAATTCCTCCAGAGCTTGTGCTCACACCTGTGTTGTCTGATGTCCTCATGTTGTCTGATGTCCTCATAAATAACCTGGGCAAGAGGCAAGCAGCGAGGTGAGCTGGTTTGCTGATGAAGTTATTTAAGAAAGTAAAGACAACTGCAAAGACTTGTTGAAGGATCTTAGGGGCCCAAATGATGAAACAACAAAATTAGATGTGAGTCACTATATAAAGTTTCACATGGGGAAAAATAAATCTACTTCCACAAATAAAACAATGAACTCTAGTTTACCATCAGGAGGAACAGGTTGATATAAGAAGAGTTTGATCAGAAGACATACAGGTATTTGGTAGCAAAAGAGCAAATCCCTGCTAGGAATTGGGGCCCAAAAAAAAAAAAGAAAAAAAAGAACTAGTGCTCATCAGTAAAGGTAGTAGAAGCCAGACTCAACAGAAACAATAACATGTCATTGTTCAATAGCACTCCTTGCTAATGACAACTGTGAATGGAAAAAGGTGTGTATATATATAATTTCAAAGGTAACTAGGCAGGCAAATCATTTAACATCTCCTGGTGTCCAAAAACATTTGTCGAATGGAAAATTACCCGCTTTCTTTCTTGTCGCTGTTCCCTTACTATCTGCTTAGATCCACTGTTAAAGACGTATTATTGTTATACAGACCCTTACCTGAGGCACCACTGCTTATGTAAACTGCATTATCTGTGCATTGCTCCTATATTTACCATCTGCCTTTTTGCCATTTATTGAGACTTGTGGTGCCTGGGACACAGACACAGGAGAGTAAAAATTATGCTAACATTGCAAATGTTGAGAAGAAACAGAATTAGTTTGTTGCTACTATTGATTTGATTTATACTTTTTTTTAAAAAAAAAAGTGTAGCATAGGAGATTTGTTTTATACCATCCCAGACTATTCAATTTAATTTTATTTTTTTACTATAATATTAGATATAAACAACCAACATGACACAAAATTTATCTTTCAATATTGAAATAAATTGCAAGGAAGTTAAAAACAATCTAATAGCCTTAATTTGAAATGGTTTCTTGCACCAAAAAGAAATTGTTATAATATTATATGGTATTATGATTTGGCTTAGAAGGCACTCTCTCATACATTTTCATGTTTCCTGAGATTTTAACAGTCAGCAAACTCTGCATAGAGCATATGAAGGTGATAACTATGAATGCTTTGCAGTGAAACTGCAAACTAGTTCTGAGTTAATTTTTTCCATTTTAAAATAATCATATCTAGAAGTAAAAGAAATAATAGTTCAATTCCAAATGCAAAGCACAAGTAAGCTGAAATAAAGTGTCTGGATGAAGAGCATTTAAAAAACATTATAATCCAGAACAAGAGACTAAAAGAAAGGAAGGCTTTGAAATTATTAAGTCATTATTGATTGGTTCTACACTTCTTGGAATTAATTTTCAATGAATTTTCCTGAAGAGTACGTGCAGGATATTTTGAGTTTGCATAGGCAGCCTTCAAGTATATTCTGGTAACTTCTGATTTATACAGCCTTATTTCAAACACATTCTATCTCTTTACCTTTGTGCTTCTAGTTTGGCATCTTCACTCAGACTAGAGCTGGTGAAATATTTCTAAAGATTTCTTCTTACTGTTTTTCCAATTTTTTGTTTACTTTTTTATGCTCAGGGAAGAAAACCAACTATTTTTGTCAAATGTGTTTTTTAAAAATACGTCACTTCAATTTTAAAAAAAAAAAAGAAAATAAAATTTAAAAAAAAAAAAAAAAGGGTTTTGGAAAGTTTCCAGCGTCTGGAGTTGTGGAAGGGAAGTTGAGTAAGAGGATTCTATCGTGCAATACTGAAAGTGGGGTCAGAGGATAACAGAAGGGACAAAAATGAGCTTTACTGTGAGGAGTAAGCGATTGCTGTTGCCAGCACACTCAAAGACATCCCTGATGTAATCTTAGAAAATGGAAAACAACGGTTGTCTAACTGTACGTATTTGACCGAGGCCAATATCGGCGCGTTGCTTTTTGCTGATTACTTAGCACTTATAAAAGTAAGTCCATGGCTTTAGGTGATCTTGTTACATGGTAAAACTTATCTATCAATGCCCATGACCTCCTACACCTTTACCAGATAATTAAGAAAGGAAACAGGGCATATCTTAAAAAATATATAGTCAGATATTGAACCAAAAAGCTAAGAGAATAAACAATGAGAATAAATAGGAGCTTTGGGGAAAAAAGTACAGCTCCGCGCAATGGTTCACAGATAAGAAACTAGTAGAATAAGTCTGCTTGAGATTATTAACTTAATCTATCTTGGACGTGTGCAATTGTGGAAAGGAGACTGACGAGGAGAAAAGGTTAGTGAATGAGTATGACTCTGTAAGTAACAGCAACTGCAGAAATAAAGCAAGTTATTTGCAAAAGCACTAGACTTCAGAGCCCTGTGTGAATTCAGAGCTTATTGGGAGCTAGGGGGACCATAGATGTTTTTGTCATCATCTTCCTTTTCCACCAAGCAATGCCAGACATATAGCGACATGATACAGTGCTGCTGTGGTTGTTTCGAACTGGACTGTCTCTGGGCTGATGAACCAGCTATTCACATGTAACTGGTGTGGCAACATAACCACCTCTTAAAACCACCAGGTGGTGCATAAGCTTTAACATAATGCGCAGACAATAATTCCTCCTGTCTGGGGTCTTTATTCAAATGTCAGGGTTCCTCAGACAAAAGAAAGCGTACATTTGACATTTAGTGCACTGGGGTTAATTAGATCTAGGGATTTTTAACACAATGGAAAGGAAAAAAATACCACCTAACACTAAGCATATATTTAATATTCATAGGCTTTCAGTAAAATACATTACGAATAATCTCCTTTTGTCTCTGTATCTGCTATTTTATTGATTATACTTTTAACCTGGGCTACAGACTACGTTTCAAAGCATGAATGTCTTTGCATCACTGTATTACAAATCCTGTAACAATATCACCTACTATATAAGTAGACTGCTAGAATTCCTGCCAGAATTATGGTAGGAAATTGCAATTCTTTAAAACACAGAACATCAACCTTTTATTTTTTACCTTAGTATATTGTTGAATTGTGAATGTCAAACATTATCACTACATTTTAATAAGATATTCAATTGCTTTGCACAATTCACTTTGATTTGGAGACCATGCAAAGTAACCATCTAGCTTATATCTAACAATAGTGACAATGTTTTTTGCTAAATGGTTTCTATAGAATTTTTTTCCCCACAAAGCTCTTTAAATGTCAGTATTCAGGAGATATTACTTAGTTATCATTAAAATCAAATAAAATAATATTTTAAAAACAATTAAGATATTTTTTTCTGTGAAAACAAAACATTTCCTGATTACTTCTATAAACAGCAATAGTTTTCAGGGGGTTAACAGATTAATGGGGCAGTACTTGGTAAACTAAGATGAGAAGAATTCAATCCAGTGAGCCTATCTATAAAAAAAAAAAAAAAGACACGTATGAAGTACAAATACTGTGCTAAGCGTCTGCAAGTGAAGAATGTGTGATGTGACTACAAAGATTCATACTTTTTTTTAATAAAAATGTTGAATTACTCTTTCCTCCAGACAAATTTTCTAGTAAGTTTTGCACTCGTGAACTTACTGTTTCTGAGGTTCTTGCATTTTCTATACTAGCTATCATCATCGCTATTATTATTACTGTACTGCTTACGTGCTTTAAGTTATGGATCAGCACCATTGTGTTAATTAGATGCTGAACGAACAAACACAGAAAACTCTTATACCATCATTTAAGATGTTCTCCTTCTGAATCATTGAATGCGGTATTTGTTCTGGTCACAAGTCACTGCAGGCAAGGCTGAGCTACTACCTGTACCTTATTTTCAGGATAACTGTTTTGAGCAGTGAGGCTTTATCCAATAACAACAATGGGCAGAGGTGGGCCTTAGATGTCTACTGGCGGGTCTACTCATGAATTAAAAAAAAAAAAAAAAGGAAAATTTGTCTTATCTGTAATGTGCAGGTTTACAGATTAGACTTTTGGTTGTACAAAGGAGGTATTTTATAAACACTAATTTTCAAGAGATCAGCAGGTCAAAAGGGCTATTTTAATTTCTTACTATAGCTCTGGCTTTACTGCTAGGGACTTGTTTTTTGTTAAAATGTATGCGCACTTAACTGTCACACTATACAGCACTAATTTTGATTGAAATGTCAGATAATGAATGAATGCATTCACTATGTTCTTAATGATTATTAAAAACATGGAATATTTTACTGAATAACTTTGCGGTTATCCCTCTAGTATTTGGGAAGGTTTATTTCTTCAGAAAGAAAATAGTTATGGACTTGAATAGACACACAAAATTTAAATATTTAAGAGCTCATCAGTAATAACTTCGAAGATTCTTTGCAGAGTTTTAGGTAATATAATATAAGAAACAGCACAAATGTTTAACTACCCAGTATGAACAAATACCTGTGTAATTTCTTTGTTCTTTGCATAATTTTATGGTTTCTAGTCTCTCATCTCATACAGCCTTGGTGGAATTATATATACAACTTACTGCTTATTCAACAGCAGAGCTGGTGGAAGACAAAATGCGTATTTAATCTGAAGATGCCTCAACTACAACACAGCTTTTCTCAAAAAAAAAAAATGCCTTTAGCTGTAAAATAATTGCAGTATCACCAGGAAAAGCACCATCCAAAGCTATAGATCCCTATAACACCATCATTCTATGTGGGTTCTAATTGTGCTGTGACACCTCTAGCTTTCTTCAAAGTGGTAAGTTCTGTTGTATTTCCGTGCACATGGAGACAACCAGAAGTTTTAAATGTTTTGCAAATGAATATTATAGTACCTTGCAGCTTCATTCTGTTGTCTCTATTGTACATTTCAGAACACAGCACACCTATGTCTACCATATCATATCACACCTACTTTACCATACTTGTTTCATGGCTGAAACAGAAGACACTGGCCAGCAAATAGATGACCTAGGATCATCATGTAAAGCACGTATATTAAAGATACTATTGAAATCAGTCTTTTAAAATAAGCTTTTAAAACATTTGTCAGGTTGATATTTATATTGCCATTACTAGTTTTCATTACCTAGGTGTGGTGGGTTGACTTTGGCTGGCTGCCAGATGCTCACCCAGCTGATCTCTCACTCCCCTTCCTCAAGAGGACAGGGGGAGAAAATAAGACGGAAGAGCTCACGGGTCTAGATAAAGACAGGGAGATCCCTTACCAATTACCATCAAGTGCAAACCAGTCCTGACTTGGAGAGAATTAATTTAATTTATTGCCCATTAAAAATAGCAAAGGATGGTGAGAAACAAACACAACAAACCTGAAAAAACACTTTCCCTCCATCCGTCCACCCTGTTTCCCAGGCTCACCTTCCCTCCCGACTCCTCTACCTCCTTCTCCCAGAGCAGCGCACGGGGATGGGGAATGGGGTCTGTGGTCAGTCCATGGCAGCTCCTCTCTGCTGCTCCTGCCTCCTCTCGCTGCTCCCCTGCTCCAGCCTGGGGCCTTCCCTTGGAACTATCTGTGTCCAGCACGGAGCAGCCCTGGTCTCTCCTCAGAGGCTGCCCCTGCAGCCCCTCACTGCTGCTGTCAGCACCAGGGCACCTGCACCAGGCACAACAGGATAAACATATCCTCTATATATACATAACCTCTATATATCCTATGTATACACGTAGGTATGTCACATGCAGATACATAGAAGTAACATGGTTTGTTGAAACTTTGTTCAACAAATCTGTTAAATGCTTTCTTCTGGCTATACCTGGTGAAGAGAGTAGCTTTGCCTTGAAAAAGTGTAAGTGAGAGGGGGCACGATACTTGGCTGGCTGTGCTGGTACCGCCTGTCTCAGAAAGGCATTGCCAATAAACAAGTCTCCTGAAATTAATATGCCTATGCCGTAACAATCCTTCAAACAACTAAACCCCATCTTGCACTAAAAATGATCACTTTTAGGATTCTGTAGAGAAAATGAACGATTTACCCTGAACCCCCCACACCCAACAGCACATTAGATTCACCTGTATTCTCTGAATTCTCTCAGAAAGTCACCACAGGAAATAAAAGCATCAATCTTTAATATATACACTGAGAGCACATAGAATATATGTCACGTATCTGGCATTTTTGGTTATTGTGTTAATTCTTCTCTTACTATAATGGAGAATCTAATTAATAAACAAATGAAGGAAAAAATATATAAGCTTTCAGTAAAAATCTAGGCCTGGCTCTGCTAAAAATAGATATTTTTTTTTTCTTCTTCAGTTCTTAAGACCAAATGTCTTCCTTCCTTTCTTGTTTTTTTTAAATCATTTTATTTGCAGGTAAAGACACTGATTTGCTCCTTGACCTTCCACTTTAGAAGGAATAGGCACATGGTTCAAACCACAGCACAGAATAAAATTTTAAGATTATAGGGGGTTTTGTTCCACTTCTGCCCATCTGTTTACCCTTGACCAGACCACTTCAACTTTCTGCTGCATCTCCTCATGCCTGGTGCCTCTGTTTATATAGGATCAATTCAGAAGGAGCAGTTTAACAGACAGAGTGCATATTTACTTTAGTAGGACTTGCACGAGCACGATGATAGGTTACCTGTACAATGATGCTTTACTGAACTGAAAGCCTATAGCATAACTCACTCGGACAGAATTTTTTTACTTTACATAACATAAACACGTGAGGTAGCAATGATAATTTTTTAGTTTTATTCTCTATATCATGAAATGCAGAACATTTCTTCCTACTTACCACAAAGGAAGTATTGCATAAGAATATTGCTTGAAAAAGAATATTAAGGTACGTGATGACTTTTGTCAACAAAATTTTGTTACATTTTTTTGAACAGTTTCTGAAGAATTAATTAAAAAAAAGTTTGGAAATGTAAATTTTATTTCCAAAAATGAAGGCTAATTGTAACAAGCTCTAAAACCTATTTTAGAGCATATGCAGTGTTTAACAATGTATACCTATAAATATACATGCATGTGCAATATCTGTTTAATTACTTCTACTTTCTGTCTTATGTTTTTTAATTTAATCTCATGCCTTTCCAAGACAGATTCATGGTTCTGAGAGCTTGATTTTGGCAGTGGGATATTGAGCTAGGAAAGATTCTGGTCTTGTTTATCCATACAGAAATCACAATATTCCAAATTACTTTTTTTCCCTCAAAGAATCACATCCAAAAGTTTTAGTGCGTGTCAGGACAGGCATTTCTCATGGACCATGAGACCATCTATCTTTTAATATTAAAGACAACTAAATAACGTATTATTTCATATGCTTGTATATACCAGCATTGATAATCCTTGAACACAGCTTGAGAACCTCTGGGAGTTCCTGAAGATAAGAATCAGATAAAAAAAATTAAATGTAGAGGTATAAATATGGCCAGAATTACCCTCCAGTTCTGGATAAAGCACAGTTGTTAACAGATAGCAAGTTCTAGAATCAAGATAATCAAATTAAGACACATTTTCGAAAAATTGTCATAACTCATCTCAACTCTCTATTTTTCCCAAAATAGGATTGACACAGGTATATGTGACGATACTTTGCCTGAAAATACATGTATAAACATGTATAACATTATTGTTCATGTGACTTTGCTGTTATGGTCAAAAAACAATTCTTGCACTAAGAACCTAAGCTTATCTTCAGTGTTTCCTCTTTCTCTCTACCAGAGACAAGCTTAAGGAAAATCCATTACCGAGTATCTGATATATCCAGGTAATAGTCAGCAGCATTTTACAGTATCTAGGCCTGCACAAAATGAGATCATTAACTTCACTGCTGTAATTATTACCTGTATTATTAACTGCACCCTTAGCAGCAGAATTAAATTCTTATCTGTTCCAGGTATTGAATCTGAGAAAGTGGAAGGTCCCCAATGGAAAATAGTTCTGTCACTACAGGCTGAAGAGTACTATGTAATTCAGTTCTTTTTGCTGACTTGTCTTCTCAGCAGTGTAAAATCACTTTTTAGCCATGAGAGTATGCCACTTTGTAAAGGCAGTGAGAAACTCCATACAAGGTATCTTTCCCAGCCTGCACCCAGCAGACTTTTACCAGACAACTCCAGAAGAATGCCACTCCCTTGATATCATATGGCAGAAGTGATTCCGTAAAATTTGAGATGGGAGTCTGAAGCAACAAACAACATGTTGGCCTTGCTGCATTGAGATTTTCTTGAGGATTTGTTTTACACCATGGTTGCTCATTGTTTGATGCCCCTGTCATTGCCAGAACAGAACACACTAGGTTCCTCATTTCAGCAAAAATACATCAAGAATAGTATGTTGAAATACTGCTGGGTTTGGGTTATTATTTTTTTTTTCTCCATAAAAAAAACACCACATACATACAGCTTTTTTGAAAAAAGAAACAAACCCAAACCTCTACTCAACCTGCTGGTATATAAGATGAAGTTTTGCATTCAGAATATCCTGCTAGTAAGAACACAGAAACTTTCTGAATCACACCCATATTTCTCATATAGCTTCAACATAACTTACACCCCTTTTCCTTTTTGCAAGAAATGCTACGTGGACATAAAACTCAAACTACAGTCAGTGTATGAGTGAAATCAGAAGAGCTATGTGAGTTAACTGTGGCTAACAGACCACTGTTTCAAAAAGCTCTCCTCATGTTATTTCCAATTTTTAGAAGGCATGAAGAAACACATTATAATATATGCTTGAACAGGTGAACAATAATAAACAACATCTATCTGACTTATGCAAAAATCATATAGACAACTCAGTGGAAAACTAGTAGTGGTGGCTGTTGGAGCCATAGATAATTTGTTAGGTTATATGGGTAAAATCACATTTTATCCTGGAAACAAATGTACAAGCCACAGAAAGCAAGTTCTGCTACTTTACTCTAGATTTTGTTTAGTAATCACAGGCAAATTACAATATAGTCATGAACATTTGTATTTTTTGAAGCATCAAATATGCACAGATTTGACTGGCATAAGAAGGTGCATTGTAATTCAAAAGTTGTTTACAAAAAAGTTTGGTTTTCGTTACCTGATTTTGATCTTCTTCAGAGACAAGAAGATGCTAGGTTCATTTATATTAAATGTCTTGCCCATTAACTGAAAAAAAGGAATCTAGTAATTCCTCCAAACTAACAAGTTAGTGCAAGTTCTGAAGTATCAAGTCTAGAGTAACAAATTTCTCAAATCAGCATTTTTATATCATTATGATATTAGGTATGAAAGAGTCAAGAATATTATAGTCTTACAAAGCCTATGCTCTAACAGGACACTTCAAAGACATTCTTACTTTCCTCCTCAAAATATTTAAGCTTATTATTGTTTATTAAGCTATCTAGCTTCTATCTTTTGATGTGTTTTCAAAATGTGAGATAATTTCTTTACTTTTCCTAAAAAACCTTTAACTTTGGGGATTACCACTGACTTATTTGCATAGATACTAACTCAGCTACAGTAGGAGAGAAACAATTGGGCCCTCAGCCTTTTTTAGACTGCTTCTGAGGCAGACTGTTATTAGTTCTACCAGAGGGGATGTGATACTGCACCTGTTGGTCACCAACACAAGTGAGGTCATCAGTGACATCAAGACTGGAGGCAGCCTGGGCTCCAGTAATCATGTACTGGTGGAATTTGCAGCCATGAAGGATGTGGGTCAGGCAAAGAGTAAAGTCAGGAACCTGAATTTTAGGAAAGCAAACTTCCAGCTCTTCAAGGAGTTAGTCAATAGCATCCACTGAGAAACTGCCCTCAGGGAAAAAGGAGCAGAACAGAACTGGCAGATCTTTAGGGACATTTTCCATAGAGTGCAGGAGCTCTCAATCCCCAAGTGTAAGAAATCAGGAAAGGAAGGCAAGACACTGGCACAGCTGAGTCAAGACCTGCTGGTCAAACTAAAGAGCAAGAAGGAAATGCACATGCAGTAGAAGCAGGGACAGGTATTCTGGGAAGAGTATAGGGACACTGTCCAGTTGTATAGGGATGGGGTCAGGAAGGCCAAGGTGCAACTGGAGCTGAACTTGGCAAGGGATGCAAAGAATAACAAGAAGGACTTCTACAGCTATGTCAGCCAGAAAAGGAAGGTCAAAGACAGTGTACATGCCCTGAAAACAAGAATGGCAAACAGGTAACAATGGGTGAGGAAAAGGCTGAAGTACTCAACGCCATTTTGCCTCAGTCTTCACTAGCAGCCTCTCTTCCCTCACCTCTCAAGTGGACAGACCGCAAGATGGGGACTGGAGGAGCAAAGTCCCTCACACTCTAGGAGAAGATTCGGTTCGTGACCACCTGAGGAACTGGAACACACACAAGTCTATGGGACCTGATGAGATGCATCCCAGAGTCCTGAGGGAATTGGCTGATATAGTTGCCAAGCCACTCTCCAGGATATTTGAAATGTCATGGCAGTCAGGTGAAGTCCCCAGTGACTGGAAAAGGGGAAACATTGCACCCGTTCTTAAAAAGGAGGACCCTAATAACTACTGACCTGTCAGCCTCACCTCTGTGCCTGGGAAGATCATGGAACAGGTTCCCCTAGAAGCTGTGCAAAGGCACATGGGTGACAGGGAGGTGATTCAGGAGAGCCAGCATGGCTTCACCAAGGTCAAGTCCTGCGTGAACAACCTTGTGGCCTACTACGGAGCGACTATATCAGTGAATAATGGAAGAGCTATGGATGTCATCTATCTGGACTTCTGTAAGGCCTTTGACACAGTCCCCCACAATACCCTTCTCTCTAAGTGGGAGAGAGATTAATTTGATGAATGGACTGTTCAGTGGATGAGGAATTGGTTGCATGATTGCATCCAGAGGGTGGTGGTCAACAGCTCAATATCCTGATGTTGATTGGTGACAAGTGATGTCCCTCAGGGGTCCATGTTGGGACCAGTACTGGGACCAGTAATGTTCAATATCTTCATCAAACAGACAGTGGGATCAAGTGCACCATCAGCAAGTTTGCAGACAACACCATGTTGAGTGGTGCGGTCAACATACCTGAGGGACAGGATGTCATCCAGAGGGACCTGCACAAGTTTGAGAACTGGGTCTGTGTGAACCTCATGACGTTCAACAAAGCCAAGTGCAAGGTCCTGCACCTGGGTCAGGGCAATCCCTGGTATCAATACAGGCTGTGGGATGAAGGGGTAGAGAGTAGCCATGCCATCAAGGACTTGGGGGTACTGATGGATGAAAAGTTGGACATGAGGCGACAGTGTGCACTCGCAGTCCAGAAGGCCAACCACATCCTGGGCTGCATCAAAAGAAGTGCGGCCAACAGGTCAAGGGAGGTGATTCTGTCCCTATACTCCACTCTCATGAGACCCCACCTGGACTACTGTGTCCACCTCTGGAGCTCTCAGTACAGGAAAGACATGGACCTGTTGGAGCAAGTCCAGAGGAGGGCCACAAAAGTGATGAGAAGAATGGAGCACCTCTCCTATGAGGACAGGCTGAGAGAGTTGGGGTTATTCAGCCTGGAGAAGAGGCGGCTTCAGGGAGACCTTGTAGCAGCCTTTCTGTACCTAAAAGGGGCCTACAGGAAAGATGGGAAGGTAATCTTTGTCAGGGAATGTAGTGATAGGACAAAGGATAATCGTTTTAAAGTGAAAGAGGGTAGATTTAGATTAGATATTAGGAAGAAATTCTTTACTTTGAGGGTGGTGAGACATTGGATCAGGTTGCCCTGACCCATAGTTGTGGCTGCCCCATACCTGGAAGCATTGGGGCTTTGAGCAATCTGGTCTAGCGGAAGATGTACCTGCCTAGGGCAGAGGGTTGGAACTAGACGATCTTTAAGGTCCTTTCCAACTCTAACCATTCTATGATTCCACTGTTCTATGATATGGCTATTCTGGACACTCTTCTTCCTCAGAAATATTGACATAGGTAAAAGTATGCATAATTGAAACTTTTCAGAAACCCATGCCTGCTTCTTTTTACGTGTGAGAATACACGACTTTAAAGGTTCCTTTTGGTTCTACATCCATGAATTGAACTGCTGCAGGAAGACAAGACTAATTTCATGAGTTTTTTTAATATGTGACCAGAAAGAGATCTGTACAACTCTACACTCAGAAGTTGAGCCTTATGTATTCATTCAGTACAAAATATACCTTGCATATGTATGAACTCATTTCCATTATATGGCTTCATTTTCAGTTTCAGAACAATTTCTGATACAGAAAATACCACTTAGCATTCTCTCTAACATTCAACATATCCAATTAAGTATCCACTGAAATGTCAACACAGGCATTCGACCTATTTAAACAACTGATCGTTTTACCAGACCACAAACTTAAAGGTGAATATTTTGAATGTAAGTCCAAACTGTGACACTAAAGCACTGTAAAACATCCTAGGGAGAAGTTTGCAAGAATCAAATGCCAGGCAACAGAATCCTTCTTCACGTGTGGTACTTCATGTAAAGATAATACCCTGTGCTCACTACAGTATCACTTTAAGTGGCATAGCTTGTTTTCACAACTATGGCTGGCCTGCTATATGTTGATCAAAGAGTAAATTGGGCAAGACCATAATCTTTGCCATGACTTCCTTTTTACAAGTTGCATATGAACAGGAAGGAACTCAGACAGCAATCCCTTGCTCAGCTATAAGTTGCATTATGTGCTCCTTTTATTTACAATTCCTTTGATTGTGACATAGGAAACTGATGTGTTTGCTTGCATTTACATAATTTTTTAAGAATTAGAAATCATTTAATCCACACAGAAGTATCAGTATAAAATGGCTGATTCATTGCAAACCTATGGCTGTTGTTACCACATACCATTATACTATTACACAGTATTTTATTTCATATAGTTTGTACTATTGATTGTAAATAACAAACAGTTTCCTGTGACAGAAACAAACCATACTTGCAGTGTCATCTGAAACTGCTCCAAAAAACAAAGGAAGAAAAAGGCTGTTCATGGCATTTAATTACAGTTTTTGTCTCTACAATGGTTTACTACAAATCTGCGTTAGCCTGAAAGAAACAGAAGCTGTTAGCAAGGTTAAAGGGCTATGAGAGCTTATCAGCCAGGAATAACAAAGGCTTTTCTCACTCTTATGTCAGTGAAATTCAACCTGCAAAGCTTGCATATTTCATATTTCAAGTTATTGAGTTACTAAAGAACGAACTATTTTAGTTGGGACTCAGTGCTTTTCTTCCTCACCATCCTTATCTCAATTTATTCCTTCTCAGGTATAAATCTGATGCATCTTCAGCTACTCAGCTACTTCAGCTTCTGAGTAAGGTCAAAGAATTCTGCTACCTAGGTGCCATAAAGAGTCCTTACTGTGAATTTTCAGATATAAATTTCTTACCCACCCCTGCAACGAAGCCATGTATTTTGAATTTGAATTCTGAATCATTTCTCAGAGTGACTCATATCTGATATGAGCAAGCTGAGCTAGGCTAAGAAGAACCAGAGACTGGAGTAGAAAACCTGCCAAGAATCATGCTTTGATCCGTAGGAATACAGAACACTCTTACTAATAATGCACACTTTAATGCCTCTGGTAGAGGTAGTTCAGTCACAAGACTGTTTAAAGGATATTAGAGATCACAGTTTCTTCATTTTGCCAATTACACAAGGCTTGGAACAAAAGTGCTTTACTAAATAATTGTCTGTATATGTGCCTTGAAGCAAAGAGAAACTTTTAGCTGTTACAGTTGTAATTCTATTAGTCCTCAAGCACAGGGCAAGTTGCTAAGGAAACAGTTACAACCTGACCTGGGCCCCAACTCGCTATTAATTAAAAACCAAACAACAGTTCCCCAAACACTACAATCCTTGCCTATCACAACATCTAAATTTCTGCATGATTTTGATCTTTTGACTATTTTTATTTAATCTCTCATGAACTTCTTTCTTCCAGAGCCTCGACACGAGAGAATAAGAATTCTCCTATGGGGCTAGAAGAGCTCTATCTTCTTGTCTCCTTTGCCAAACCTCATCTCCTGAAAGTACCAAAAGACAGTTTGGCACCCCCTCCTTCGACCCTTCATTATAGCATCAGACAATCCTTATAACAGCAGCAGACCTTCCTCCTGAAGGTCTTCCTTCTCCCTGCCCTTCTCATGCTTTATTTCTTTCTTTTCTATTATCTGATCTTAAAGGACAGCTGGAATCTGATATTCAGAGCAAAAGAAACGTTAGGCTGGAAGAGGAAAACAATTCCGAACATGCCGAAGGGATGACTCCTATTCTGCAGAAACCTGAACTCTGCCTTTGAGAACATGAACCCTTCTTCCCTTTATTCTGCTGTTCCCTAGTCTCTGAGAGACAGTGCTATCATAAGATATAATATACCTAAAAACCCCCCCCAGTTAACTAAGGGCTAGTGGAAAATTCAGCTACTGCTTAACAGCTTCAAATTTTGCTATTCACAGCTTTTTGCAATATACTCCTTCAGAAGCTCAAAACCAGATTTTGCTTTCCTAGAGGTTTCATATTCACATTATTTCACCGTTATTGACTTTTCATCTCATGTTTCTAATAAAGACAGTCAAGAAGGCTTTGCTTCATTTACATTCTTGCTACCGCTTCAAAGTCACTAATTACAGGCTTCTGGTTTGTTTTCAATTTATACGTTATAATAACAGGTGAACACTATTTTGTGATCTTTAGATACTGCCTTCTTTCATTTTTATGCAACAAAGATACACAGATACAGATACACATATAGATAAACAGTATACATTTATGCACATTAACATATATTAAGGAGAAAACAAAAAAACATAGCCAAAGACAGAAACATCCATGCAACTTAGGGACACAGCTTATGATACATTTGTTGTTCACGTTTCCAATTTCAGCAGATTTTCAATTCAGCTATCAACATGTTTCGTCTGAAACTTCCTGAGCCTCTTTACATATGCAGGCATCAAAGCTACTCCAAAAGACCCACTTAATCGGAAAAGATCTATTTTAAGCACAGTTGGTAGCATTAGGACTATATTATTAAATTTAACAGAGTAGATAAATAATATTTTATATTTCAGAATATTTCCCAGCTTTACTGGCAGGTTTTGCTTTCTTAAAAGCACTATGCAATATGAAGTGTATATGCTTAACTGAGCCCTGGAAAGTAAAAGTTAAAATGACATTATGGGCATCTATGTTGATCACCTTTAACAGTGAGTTTCACCAAATTAATCTGAATTTAGTCAAGAATCCTGCTAATGATCCAACCTACTTTCCCAAAGTTGTGTGTTGGTACTTCAGTGCTAAGAGACAAGTCACAAAAATTACAAAAAGTTAAGTCAGCAAAGTAACCAAACTGGTCCTTCATATACATAAATCTATTGAGTAAGACACAGCCATTTTACACTGGTGCTTTTCATGATAGTATTGCACAACATAGGCAGTCTCTAGGGAGCTGCTTCTATTTCAGTGAGCAATTTCATTTTCAGCATAATTTGTCATATAATTGTCTTTAAATTTAGTCAATCCATTCATTTGTTCACGTAATTAATTCTGATTTATTTTCAAGCTCTCATCTTGCAGTTCTTTTATTTTTTTCATTCTTTGCTTGCAACTTGCTGAAGATAGTTATATTTTCAGATCCCTCAGAAATTGTCTAAATCCTACACATTCAACATCAGAAGTGAAAAGGTTTGGGGTTTTGGGGGGGTTGTTTTGGGTTTTGGTTGGTTGTTTGGTTTTTTTTTTAATTTATTTTTTATTTCAATGAAGTAACAAGCTACAGTTTTCATTTAAGGCTTCAGTAAGAACAATGTTGTAAAGGAACTCCAGACTGTTATTTGCCATGTAAAAAGCCTAATCTCTTTCATGACTATGGCTTGTATATATGTTTTATGAAAAAGACAAGGAAAAACTCCCGTATTATGTAACTAGCACTGGGGTTTTTAGATTTGTATGCAATAAAGATGCACAAGGCAGAACAGTCTTACAGTGACTTTAATGATAACCATGTGCTACACCAGCGTGTATCATTTACAGTTCAGCTGGACACAGATGAACTGATTTTGCTTCATTTTAGACTGCTCCTGACATGAGAATCTTTACCTTAACAAGGCTAGAGAGGGATGACCCTTTGGTTGATTTGTACTTATGTACAGGACCGATTGAAGCTTTGGCCAAGTTTCTGTGGCAAGAAGACAATAAACCATAAATAGGGTTATTCATATTTCAGCTTCTCCTCTTTCTTCAACGTGCAGACAGAGCAATGGCTACATCTTTTACTGTTGTAATAAAACATCCATTTATTATAGTAATAAATGAAGAAACATAGACTGTGGTTCTTCATGTCAATGACTTTCATTCTTACACTGTATCAGAGCTCACCAAGTTCTTACTCACTGCTTGCCACAACTGGACTGTACAGAAGACTGTTTTGAATTAAATTGAAGTAGTAATGGTATGATGAGGAAGAACCTGGATGAATAGGATGGATTTTTCTATTCCTTTTCTGGGGCCGTATGGCCATTTCTACAGAATCATGGAATTTCTTGTGTTCAGATGGATTTTACACTTTTAAATCTGTCCATTGCCTCTTGTCCTATCACTGGGTACCACTGACAAATGCCTTCATTCAATCTTATAAGGTATTTATACTAATTCATAAGATCCTCCTGAGCCTTCTCTGCTTAATGCTGAACAGTTCCAGCTTTCTCAGCATCTCCTATGTCAGATGCTCTAATTGCTTGTACAACTTTGTTGCTCTTCAAATGGACTTCTGAAGTCTGTATCTTTCTTGTACTGGGGAGCTCAGAACTGGACTCAGCACTCCCAGAGTGGTCTGATCAGTGCTGAGCAGAAGAGGAAGGACCACCTCCCTCTACCTGCTGGCAACACTCTTCCACATGCTGTCTGAGAAGATGCTGGCCACCTTTGCTACAGGGGCACACTGGCTGGCTCATGGTCAACTTAGTGTCCACCATGATCCCCAGGTTCTTCTCTGCAGAGCTGTTTTCAAGCTGGTCTGCCCTAGTGCGTACTGGTACCCGGGGTTACTCCTCCCCAGATGCAGGACTTAGAATTTCCCTTTGTTGAATTTCATTAGATTCCTCCCTTCCCATTTCTCCAGCCCACCAAAGTCCCTCTGAATAGCAGCGCACCGATCTGGTATATCAGCCACTCTCTTATGTTTTTTTTATCATCTACAAACTTGCTGAGCACACATTGTGCCCCATCATCCAGCTCATTAATGAAGATGTTAAACAGTATCAGCTCCACTCTCGACCCCTGGGGTACTTCACTAGTGACTTACCTCTAACTGGATTTTGTGCCATTGATCACCATTCTTTGGGTCTGGCCATTCAGTCAGTTTTCAGTCCACCTCACTGTTCACTTATCTAACCTGTACTTTTTTAGTTTTTCTAAGGATGTTATGGGAAATAGTGCCAGAGACTTTACTAACATCAAGGTAAAAAACTCCCTTTGTCCACCTCATTGTAGAATGCTATCAGAGTGGTTAAGATGATTTCTCATTCGTAAGTCAATGCCGACTACTCCTGAACACCTGCTTCTCCTTCATGTTTAGAAATGGTTTTAAGGATTAGTTACTTTATTGTCCTCCCAGAGATTAAGGTGAAGCTGACCAAACTGTAGTTTGCAGATCTTTCTTCTTGGCTTTCCTGAAGAGAAGAGTGATATTTTCTGTCTTGCAGTCTTCAGGAACTTCTCCTGATCACCATGACTGTTCAAAGATAACCGAGTCCCCTCACAATGACATCAGCCAGCTCCCTCAGCACTTGTAGGTGCAAACCACCAAGACTCATGGACTTATATATATGCCGAGTTTATTAAAGTTTTCCCTAGCCTGGTCCTCCTCCATTGAGGCCAAGTCTTCCTTGGTCCAGACTTTGTCTCTAGTTTCAGGGGCCTGGGGTTCCTGAAGGCTGATCTTACCAGCAAAGACTGAGGGGAAAAAGGCATTAAGTATCTTTGCGTTAGACACGTTCTTTGTCAGCAGCTTCCCAGATGCATTCAGCAGCAGGCCCACATTTTCCCTAGTGTTCCTTTCGCTGTTTACATACTTGTGAAATCTGTTCTTGTTTCCCTTTACAGCCCCTGCCAAATTCAGCTCCAGGTAGGCTTTGACTTTCCCATATTATTAGCTACATATGGCTTCTAGTATGGAATCTAATATGGAATCACTTGGATTACTTGTTGCTACTAAAAGGCAAAAATTGCCCAAGAAGTTGCAATCAGTGCTCATAATAATGCTTAGCATTTCTTGGATCTACAGAGAAAATGAAAATGCCCTAGGAGAGAACACCCTGCTTTCTCATTACAGGCCTGTAACAAGAAGTGCATGGGAACTTTTACCTTTGTACTGATTTCCAGAGGATGTCTGGGCACCATTATTTTTCATTCAAAAATATTTGCTCAAGGGATACAGTTTGAAAGACCACCTCTGGATGTATCTGAATTCTGTAGTTGGGACTGGAAATTAAATGCCACAATACAAGTCACCTCAGGCTGAAGAACTGCCAGTTTTTTTATAAAGGACCTTCAACTGCATATTAAAACTCCCTGAACTCTACACTAACCCAACTCTGCTGGTGTATGGCACAGGCTACTAAGCCTTCTTTCTTTCGTATTCTGAGTTTTGACCATTGTAAACTTTATTTGCACGTAAAATTTTATTTTAGATTTTTGAGGGGAGAAGGTTGTTTTGGGTGTTTTTTGAGCATTTACCCCGGGCTTTTCAGGAAACTACAGGCTTACAACTCTCAGTAGTAGTATGATGCTCTCTTGAACGATGTTCAAAGAACTCAATCCTGAATATATTTTGTAGTGTGTTATGGAAATTCAAATGAAATAAGTATATGAAAAGTCACGGGAAAGAGGAATACAGGTCTGAATAGAATATTTTTAATATGAGCAACATTTGACTAAAGACATCACAATTATAATTTCTCTGATAAAGACAGAAAATGGATTTTGCCTGCTATTATAATAGTTTTGAAATCCTGCATTCTTACTTAGCTTATCACCTTATACTAACACCATGCCAGGGGAATGGAAATGAGACTTTTACACCAGAGGTTTTTTGTTGTTTGTTTGGGAGGTTTTTTGTTTATATCTGTTGTGTGACCTGAGAGGTTTGTTTATGAAACTGCAATTAATTCTGTTTCCTGTCAATAAAAATATTCAAACAATTAATTTCTATGAAATTCCAGAAATAGGGAACAACAAAAGCATGTATTTATTCATGCTAAAATACACCCTTTCAAAAATATTAAAAAACCCAAACTTTTTCTTCCTAAAGAATTCTCTCATGATAGTTATGACCCATAGATAGTAATAATAAAATGAGAACTAAATGTTTCTAAGAAAAAGAACCCGAGATTAGTTACAATGACAGAGATAAGGAAACTTTTACATTTACTAGAAATAGACTATGACTATATGTTCACATATGGCAAAATCATTACAAATATAAGAGAATTTTTTTCTTTAATGCTCATTTATAGACCAGAAGTAAGTGGAATCAGGTCCAATTCCCAGTCTGATATACAATTCCAGTGTATATGTTTATCAATAGTTATTTGAATAGATTTGTTTCCTCGTCTGATGTTTCATTGTGGGCTCTGTGACTTCACAATTGTTTTTGCAGCAAAACACAATAATACTCTAAGTTTTATGTGTTCTAGAGGCAGCAGCTTGGGAAGCAAACAGCTTCAATAATTGTAAAATTATTTACAAAAACTATTTACAAAAGCAGAAAAATATCTAAACACATACACTGAATTTAACTGTTTTGAAGTGTGTTTTCTCTAATGTTAAAATTAAAAATTGAAAAATGCCGTCATCAGTATTTAAGGATCAGTTAATCTACCATTTTGATTCATTTGCTCTGTGGTCTTTTCTAAAAACAAACAACCAACCAACAAACAAACAAAAACAAACAAACAAAACCAACCAAAGATTATTGCTTATTCCATTGCTTATTCCATCTTTTCCTTCACCTCCCCTTTGCTCCTGACACTTCCCTTGCTTCTGTTCTACCTTGCTTTCTCTTTCCTTCTTTGTCTAACACATCCTATGCATACTTCTTCCTTTGAGGTGATAATAAAAGCCAGCTACAATAGACAAAACAAACAGGTGTCATGCAAATACACATGTCCCTATAGCAAGATAGCAAGTGGGCTCCAAGAACAGCTTAAAGTTATATTTGACTCAGTACAGCGTACTAGCCAACAAATAAGCAGCTGAGAAGCACTGCAATATGCAGAAGCATCTTGGAATTGAATAAAAAATATAATATGTAAAATACAGGATGTGTCAGTGGCAGATGCTAAACTAAACCCCATGTGAAGTGACTGACAAAGTTAATAAAGGTGCTTCTCTGAGCCACATACTCAAGTTTTGATTTCCTGTTACAAACATCAGTGCTATGAACCTTAACTGCACAGATTCATTGCAGCAATGTGAATAATGCTACCATCTCCCTTTTAGAAACACAGAACTAACAACACTCACAAAAAAAAAAAAAGAAACAAGCATTTAGAAAGAATTCTTGAGAGTTGAGAGTCTTATCCTCAAATCCAAGCATAAGCCCATAAATACCCAAAGTCAGGAAGCATTTTAACAGTTACATTTCCTGAGTGCCTCTGCACTCATACAGAATTGCCTCAACTGCTCTGGACCGCTTAGTGTCTACTTTCATCTGAAGACTCCTTGAAATGAGATGCACTCACGTTTAGAGAATGAGGTCCACACAAATATAAGAAATGATGCCAACTTTCATTTAGACTCATTGTCACAAGAAAGAACGGTAGTGCTGCCCCTCATATATATCATGCTAATGGATAAAGATTTTGCATCAAACACAGGAAAGATGGATTTCATATTTTTTGCCTGAGAAGTTTCAGTCCAGCAGAATGTACACAGGCTACAGTATATACTATAAGACGAGCCTTCAAGTAGTGTTGAATTTCATATTCTACAAAATAACATAATTTTATTTATCCATTAACAGAGTAACATAGAACAAGCAAGACCTAACAAAGGACTTACAGTAATGGAGATCTGTCTTTTAAACCCTGCTCTAAGGACTATGTCGTAAGCAATGTAAAATATTTGGTAAAATAACTGGACTTGAGCATGAAGTGGAATTTATACCCAGCCTGTGTTTCTCTAAGTACCTTAAGAATCAGCAAAAAATCTCAGAAAGGAAAAAAAATGTTCAGTTTGTCTGTGTAATCATAGATAGCAAGCAGTACCAGTTGCCTACTTTTTAAATAACTTTTCAGAAAACACTTTCATATAAAGACTGAACCAAATAAAAATTCAATTTAAAATTGTATTACCAATTACTTGCATATGATTTTACTTCCAGACTTTTACAACTAAGTGAAGTCTCTTTATGCCTAGGATGGCTCAGTAAGCTGCAAAATTATTTACTTTGACACCAAATTTTGACAACCAAAGAGCTATTCTTATAAAAGGTAGCAATATACACACACCAGAGCTCCCTTTTTTAATAGCCACTCCACATCTTCTACATAAAGTTTGGTAAATGGCACTGACCTTTTGCCAATGTTTTATTATTATGAGTGTATAACATGACATACAGGTTTCAAAAGTAGAGACAGACTTTGTATTTCCCTTTTACTTCCCTAGCTTTTCTGCTCTCCAGCATATGTGCACTTTTATTTTGATAAATCTTTAATCATTTAACAGTAGGACTTCTTTAGTCTCAATCCAGAACACATAACCAGGTCATGCTCCGTACTGAACTTCAGATGAAATAAAGTGACAGTGACAAACATTTCTTCCAGTATCAACATATAGGGCTTATATAGCCCCCTTCCTCCAAAACCTTCTTCTGCACTACTTTATGCCTACATTAAAATAGATGAAAAATAATTCACTTCTCCCCAAAACGTTTTCACTGCAATGACTTCTTAATGAAGTAATTGTCAAATTATGGCTTGAGAATCAGTTTTTTTGATATATTCCTCTCTTCCTTCTGCTTGTAAGATACAGCTCCCCACAGTGCTGTCGGGAGGGCCTCAAAACTCTTTAAGAAAGCCTCATAATTCTTTTGTCACATAAATATGGAAAAAAGTAAACTACTACTGAACACAAAGGAGTATAACTGCTAGTTAAACTTTTATTTGGGGAAGAACACCTGAAGAAAAGTAGTCATTATTAAAAAAAAAAAAAACAAAAAAAACCAAAACACAAAACCAACCACAAAACAGAGCAGGAGAACTGATTTATCCAAGGCTGCACTAAAATAAACACAAAATATGAGATTGTATTTATGATTTTATCCTTCCTGTACACCCTGGATATCTGTTTTTTAATTGTAAGCCACATATCAAAAGTGGCATAAGAAAAACAATTACATTCACAGAAAATGCTTGCAGTACAAAGGCAACAATATATTCTAATATATATTTTAATATATAATCAGAAAAGATTCTGTATTATGGACAGATCATGGCTTTGAAACATATACCAACCCAGTTCCTTCTGATAGAGTCTAGAAGTTCAAGCATGGAAGCATTATCAGACCTTACTTGACATTTTCATCCAGGCTCAGTAAGCACTAGGTAAAGCAGGACTTCAGCTCTTGCTTTTTCTGCGCTGTGCTGCTTGGTGGTTTTAAAGCTACTGAGGAAACTGTAAGAGGATATTTTTAGAGTCGTGCAATGGAAGAGAAAAAAGAAAAGGTTTCCCTTGGAGCTTATTATAGGATGAGGGTTTCAGAGAAAAGCAGATCATGCAGAAAATGATATGGCGGTCTCATTTGGATATAACAGAAAATACTACTTGTAATCTAAAGAATGTGGTCAGAACACAAAAAAAAAAAGAAAAAGAAAACATAGAAATCACTGACAAAATTTAAGTCAGTTTTGCTAAACAGTTTCATTTTTCTGAGCCACCTTTATTTTCTGAGTTTAGACATTTGAGTGTACTTGCAACCTGGGTAGAATGGGACATATTCCACAGACTAACACTTGGCAGGACGGTTGGTGCTGCTTTTAGGGTTTCAATTTATGGAATCACAGAATCTTCCCTCAAGGAGCAAGGACTGCCAGGGAGAGATGGAAGCCACATATTGGAGAGAAGCAAGAGTATCTTTGCCAGCAAGCTTACTAATCATGATGAAGTTTTTCATCTAGCTTCATCAGGGAATGCAGACCAAAGCCTGCAGGTAAATCAATGTATGAAGATAAGAGCATATGTGGCAATGAAAATAATTCTCACACTGCCCATGAAAACACAGGTTAATCTGGAGTGCCTGTTGGAAGTGCCTGTAAATTAATTTGCAAAACCTATGAAACAAACATGAGAAACTGGAAGTAATCTCAGAGCTATGCCCTCACTGAAGTTAGAACTCATACAGTGGGACAGCCCACATAACCGCTAAGATGTGATTGATGGAGAAAGGCTCTTTAGGAAAGACAGGCAGGAAGGAAGAGGAGAGGGCTGCACTCTGCTTGGAGGTGGAGGTGGAGGGAGGCAGCTGAAAAAAATCCACCCAAAAATGTAGAGGACCCTGCTATAGGGGAGGTGACAGGTCCAGGGTGCCCTAGTGTGCCAGGACCAGAACAAAGGACCAACAAAGGAGACATTGTGGTGGGTACATGCTTCAGAGTGTGTCCAGAGAAGGGCACCCAAGACAGGGAAAGGTGTCAAGGGCAAGACTTACGAGGAGTTGTTGAGGTCACTTGGGTTGTTCAGCTTGGAGAAAAGGCGGCTGAGGGGCAACTTCATGGCAGTCTACAACTTCCTTAAGGGGTACAGCAGAGGGGGAGGTGCTGACCTCCTCTCTCTGGTGACCAGCGATAGGACACAAGGAAATGGAATGAAGCTGTGCCAGGGAAAGTTCAGATTGGACATTAGGAAAAGGTTCTTCACTGAGAGTGTTGTCAGTCACTGCAACAGACGCCCCAGGGAAACAGTCACTGCACCAAGCCTGTCAGAGTTCAAGGCACATCTGGACACTCTTAGTCATATGATTTAGTCTTAGGCAGTCCTGTGAGAAGCAAGGAGTTGGACTTGATAATTCTTATGGAGCCCTTCCAGCTTGAGATATTCTATGATTAAGAGGAGCAAGTGGACAAAACCTTCCTTAGATTACTGGAAGAAACCTCACAATTGTCAATTCTAGGGGATTTTGATCACTGGTATCTGCTGGCAGTACACTGTGACAGAGCCAGACAATCACTGAGGTTTCTGAAGAGTATTGAGGACCACAGTTTACAGAGGTGCCAGATAGGGCAGCTAGGAGAAACAGTCTGTTGGACTCATTACTCATAAATAAGAACCAGTTACAGATTTGAAAGTCATTGAAGACTCGACAGCAGCAGCCATAAGATAGAGGATTTTTAGATCCTGAGAGAAGTGAGCAAGGTAAGCGTAAAAATACAGCCCAGGAGTTCAGAAGAGATAACTTCAGCTTGGTTAGGAAACTGATAAGCAAGATCCAGAGACCACTCTGAAGGGTGGAAGAACACAGAACTGCTGATTACTTTTCAAGGATGTCCTCCTCAAAGCAGAAGAATATGCAAGGAAATGAGCAGGCATAACAAGAAGTCACCTTGCTTGTACTCCTGACCAGACTTAAAACACAAGAGGAAGCATATACAAAGTAGGAGCAGAGATAGATATCTGAGGAGGAATACCAAAGCATTGCCTGGGCATATTGTGTATTTATTAAGAGAGTCAAAACTTGCTGGAGTTGAAATTGGCAAGGAATGGAAAAACCAACAAGGCGGACTTCTACAGGTGCATTGGTAGAAAAATACAAGGCAACTGTGGACCTTCTGCAAAATGGGACAGATGAGACTGTAAGGAAGGACATAGTAAAGGATGAGCTGCTTTCTTTTCCTCAAACTTTACTGGCAAATCTCATGTCTTGTGGATCCCTGTGTCCAATGGTAGAGTCTTGGGGGAGAGAATTATTGTCCTCAGAAGAGAAGGATCAAGTCAGAGACTATTTACATAAGTTGGACATAGATAAATTCCTGGGACTGGATACATCAGAAATTTTCAAGAGCTTTGATGAAGAAAGCCTATGTCATAGCGAGGCTGCACTCTACCATCCTTAAAAAGTTTTTATAACTGCAGGAGCTCCCCAATGACGGAAGAAAGGTGAACATCGTGCCCAGCTTCAGAAAAGGTATGAGGAATGACCTTAGGAGCTTTGGTCTTCTTGGGCTCCCCCCCTCAGTCTCACTGGAAAATTAAGGAGTAATACTCATGAAAACTACTTCCAGAAATGTGAATTTATGCTGGCTAGTATCAAGGTGAATTGTGCTTGACCGCGGTAATTGCCTCTCACAATAAAATTACTAGCTTGGCAGAGGAAGAGGGAAGCAGTGACATCCTTTGCCTTGACTTAAACAAGGTTTTCAATACAAACTGTCATAGGGTCTTTTGAAGTTAGCCCTGTTTTAAGCAGGAGGTTGGACCAGTGATCTCTAGAGACTCCTTCCTACTTTGATCTTTTTATGAATTTATGATGTAAACCAAAAAGTAAATTTACATTTTATGCAGATGTAAATTAAAACCACATGAATTTACATACTTCATCCCTTATTTAAATACAAAAGTGTAATCTTAACTGTACTTCCAAGATTCCTTATGGAAGCACTTTCTATAGTCAGCCTCATGGCATTTAATTCAACCTATGAGTCAAGATTACTTTATGCTATAACTTTAGCAGGTGCTAAATACTGACTGTATATTCTGGAACCTATTGTCATCACATACTGAGAATAAATACAGTGATCATGATCTAAGTATTACTTATGCAATTTTAGTACATCAGCTGCTCTCTTTACATAGGTCTTGACAATAACTATGATGGTAACAAAGCCATTAAAAAGAAAAATAATTTTACACTTTATAGGTTGACTAGAGATTATTTTGCATTATTTAACAGTAATTGTAACAAAGCTTATCATACTTGGTGTAGTATCAGCTTTTCAACTCCTTATAGTGGACTGACAAGTATAAAAAGTGGCCATACACAAACTTCCACCATAGCTTTAAGAAACACTTGAAAATTCTTACTATTAAAGCGTGCAACTATAGAAAACAAGCTTGTTGCCACAAAAAATCTGTGAATGAGCAGCATAATAATATAATAATATCCAGAGTTAACTACATAGATCATTACTTAACTTTCTGTCACCAAATAATGCTTCAAGGTTGAACAAAAAATCCCACACATGGCCAATATGTGATCTCGTAACTTGTGCAAGATGACTTTTGAACTCTTTTTATAACCAAATACCAAAAGATATCTCTGAATTAGAGGAAAATTTCAATTTGTCAGTCTTGAATACGTATTTTAAAATGTTGGCCCCGCCCTGACACACACCCCCCACACACACCCCTGGTACCCAGGCAGCCACAGGCCCCTGCAGTGCCCTTACATATGAAAAGACAAATGCCAATGATTTATGTTTCAAAGTCTTAAAAGCAGAACACCACTACCAAATACACGGGAAAATTTGACATCATACTTCTGTGGAAGACCAACTATAACAAAGAATTGAAAAACTGATCAGAAACACTACTTGTCTAAAATATATCATGGCAAAAAACCCCATGAGATGGGAAATAGATTTCACGCAGTAGCCCCATATGCCGTGAAAACTGTACCTCATGATTTGATTCAAAGGAAAAAAAAGATTAACTTAATTTCATTAGTAACTTCCTTAAAAAAAAGAGTTCAAAGAAAACAGAGACTGTCTTTAAAGCTTAAAGATTCATAAAAAGTTTTTACAGATCATCTGTAAAAGCGTTGTGAGATTCAGACGTGCTCACGTGTTTCAAAAATCCAGTATTATGAAAATTTGCGACACTTATCCTCAAATCCTTGCTGTCTCAATTTCTTAAGACTCTGAAGTCATTGCCATCACAAATTAATCAGTAACAATACTTTTTTTTCCATAGAGTAGAGCATGCTACAAAATTTTATAAAATGTAATAAATTTATAAAAAGGTAGATTGAAATATAGCAACATTTATGATAAACTCAACTGTCAGTGATACACTGAAGCACCTTATAATTGATCTGTAGATGTATGGGGGGACAGCAGGGAACGCACATTAGAGAGAAAAAATACATAATACTGTAAAAGGAATCTTCCTTCCCTAAAGCTTACAATAAAGCATTGCTATTATGGGCTATTGTATTGCCTTACTTTCACATGTGTCATACCCCATTCTCATCCACAGAGGTCTGTTACTCTTACTCATACCAACAGCTGATCATGTAAGCAGGCACAACTTTTTCTAAAGCTTGCGTGTTTTTTCCCAAAATATTTTAAGCTTCTTACCAACGCACCTGGTGGGATCCAGCAATAGACAGAGCTGGCATCTATTGTATTGCTCATTTAATGTGTGCTTTTTTCATTTAAATTTCTGTATAGAATTTCCTCATCCAAGTATTAGCATTTTCACATAATTCAATATTTACCTTTTCTAGCCCACTCCTTGCTTCAGTCACCGAAGAATTCATTCATACCTCATAGAAAATGACTGTGGCAGAAAGCTGCTTTTTGTCTTCTTACTTGTTCTTAGTGCCTTACTAGTGCATTCCTTGTTTCCAGCAAAGGAAGTGTTGGGATAACTGAATGCTATTGTAGCACATAACACTTCTACATTCTACTTTGCAATTTTATCATCTTTCATTTATTTCATAATCAGTCATTACATTATTGTATGAGTGACCCTGAAAGATCATGGCACTGTGGAAGAACATATAACTCAATACAGACTCCAAAAAGATTAACTTTCTACTGTGACTATTTTGATTTAGTCAAAGTTTCACCTCCCAGTGTGATCAGCAATCCTGAAATTTTATAGGACTTCTGAATCTAGACATTTTACTCCTCTCCCAAATTCAAGATATGAATTCTAAATTAACATATTGTACAAGGTATTTCCACCTAAGGTATTACAGAGTTTCAATATTCCTTTTCTGTCTTTCTGTTACTTTTTAAAGTAAGGAATAAAAAGCTTTTGGTTCAGTATATTTGAGCTTTCCATTTGAAATGAGAAGTAGAGCCAAGGGGAAGTATCAGAGAATTCTTCTCGCTAGCAATACCCCAAAACCTCCCTGAGAGATTATTATTCTCTCAAAGATATGTAGCAGTTGCAAGCACACACTTTTCTCAGCATGATACAGTTATTTCAGCTTTCAGAAAGAAACAACACACCCTCAGTAATGAAAAACCAGCAAACAATATGAGGAAACATTTACTATAAAAGTAAGTGCCCAGTTCAGTGTAGAAGAGCTTATGCAAATCACCATATGTCAAGCGAAGCTAAGTGAGCTTCAGCTAATAATATTTCATTGTACTCCACTTGTTAGCTCATAAAGTCAACAAGCCCATCTGATCTCGATATCGTAAGTTATGGGACGCAAAATGAACTGCAGATTTCAAAGTTCTTGGTAGGTGAGATTACAACCAGAATAAATTCAAACTAGCATCCTTACTAGCTCGTTAATCTTTTCAATTTCTTGGAACATACTTGTTACCACAGTATCAATTACCTTAGTTGCAAAGTTCACAAATTGCATAATATCATAACATAGTATTTTATATAATAATATATAATGCATTTAAATTCAGAGGACCACTACCATGTTTATTAATAGAAATAAATCAATGGAAAACGCTACTTAAATCAAATGAGCGATAAAAACATCTAACTGATTTGTAGCACAAATTCAACATCCAACAACGTATGCCAGACAAGGAAATAAAAGAGACTTCAGTAAAAGCTGGAAATGCCCTAGTTTGGTCTAATAAGGATGTCCTTCATTGCAATTAGACCAAGCAATTAGAATAGAAAGGGTTTGTGAAGCTCTCTCTATGGATTGTATTCACATAATACTGTCAGTGGTGAGGGCAAAACCTCAGATAGTGAGATCTCATATGAGTCACAGCTTTAAATACAATTATTGACACTTTGAAGAATAAGCAAGTCAATCAAAAGACATTTATCTTCTAGCAACATCAGACATTAAGCTCATGGAGTCACTCCACAAGCAGTACCCCAATGTATAGATGTAAGAAAAGTGGGAGCCGTCTATTAGTGTGGAACTATTCAGGTGTTTTCTTAGTAAAAACTTGTATTTTCACAAACTGTCTGAGATATCTTGTTTTAGGCACATGTCCATTATGCTTGAAAACAGTCACCCAACAGAAGATTAAAAAAACCTAAACTATAATAGTATTTTAGCTTTTTTCTGTGGTCCCTTTGTCACCTGATCAAATGAGTGAAATATCACTGTAACTCACATAGCCTACAATTAAGAAGCAATACAAACTTCATTTTAATTGGTTCACAATGAGGTCTGTGAGGTATGACTGAAGGCAAAAGATACAACAGGATTGTGGAGCAAAACAGCACATTAAAAAAAAACAGTTTAGACAGCATATTGTAATAAAATTCAATTTCTTTCCTTTGTTTAGCCTGATCTAAAATTACTTGGCTCACATAATTCAGTCCACACAGAAGACGTGGACTTCAGATTCAGATCTGAATCTTCAGATTCAGGGACTACTCAGACTAAAATTGAGGTTTGACCTGTAGAGTAGTTATCAACTTTGACAATATGGGAGAGGAATGATTCCCTTTAGAATTAATTTCACTTAAAGACTTTAATCTTGCAAGAAGTAGAGCCTCTAGCCTCATCTCCATATAGGCTGAGTAGCAGTCTACCCTAATTCTCATCTCTTGAGCTCGTCTGCATTCAGCAAAAAACAGAGTCAAAAGGCCCTGAAAAAGAAGCTTCAGAAACCCCTACTTGAGACAATGCTGTGTTACCTGCATGGTAGAAACTGAACTGTTACGATTCTGAAACACATGAAATGAGTCAACTTCTCAGTCAACACAAAGGCATTGAGTCACAATTTCTGCATTAAATTCTCAGTATAACACAAGGTTGTCCAGAAAACGAACAATTCAGGTCACACTACTACTTTTCCTAAAGCACATAGAAATCACAAAGAAAAAGGTATGGTTTTGTCTCAAGCAATCTTGCTCTCCACATACCAGGCAGCACAGCAGAGAACATAAGACAAGGGAGTGTGCTGCATCAGGAGGGACATCTGATGCAACACGTGGAGAGAAGTGACCACATTCTTTATGTTGACTCTGTTCCTCAGGCTGTAAATACATATACTTCAGAGTAGACTATTGAGACTTTCACACATAGGTAACAGAAAAATTTGTTCTTTATGTAAGAAAAGAGAGGATGAACTCTGTTACAACTACAGTTGTTATTTCTATTTCAGATAATCAAACTTCAAAAAATTATAATGGCTTGTTTTCTGCTCTTTTAATGAGCTGCAAAAAATTGGCATCATATCAGTGTTTTATTAGAAGCATTTAAAGATATACACTGTGAATACTAGAATTTGGACTGCCGTAATTTAAAGAATATTGCGTGTTCTGTACAAAGATGTGTGTAAAAATGTACTGTTATATTTTAACCTAATTTGACATAAATCTTACAGAGAAAAGTAGTGAAACCGACAGCTAAGTCGGTCTTCGAACAAATCCTGACACGCTCACTGTCTGAAGTTTTTTTAAAAAATTACCTCCCAGTAATACTGCAAACAGTAGGGGCTTGAAGTCAGGAAAGCTTTAAATCATTTTAGTACAGTCTATGCACGCACAATATGAAATATATTCAAATGTTCTCTTTTATTACTCTCAGAATTCACTGTGTTTCTGACAGATACTTCTGGTTTTAAATGTCTCTAACAATGAAGACTTCATGCTTCTCCTATACAGTCTCTTTCAGTAGTATTTTTGCCATTATGTGATTTTAAATTACACATAATCCAAATCTTTCTTGCTATAAACTAAGAAATAACTTAATTCTTACCCTACTTGTCCTGAATATGGACAACAGGTTATTTTCCCCTTTTTCAGGAGCTTATCATGTCAAATGAAGATTTCTCATTTATTCCATCTTCTCTTCTTTTGACCTTAAAGCCAAACTTATTCCAAGATTCTCTTATGCCATGTGTATTTTTTTGTAACCAAGCAGTTATGTTTCTCTTTTGGGAAACTCTTCAGGTTTTTCTTGATGTTTAATAACCAAAACATTACAAAAGCATTATTGAAGCTGAATAGAGGTGGAAAATTGTCTCCTAAACTAAATATAAAAAAAATCACAGAATAATTCAGGCTGGAGGGACATCAGGACATCCTCAGCTCAGAGCACAGTAAGTTGGTGAGGTCAGACCAGCACGCTCAGGGCTTTATCTGGTCTGGTACTGAATCTCTCCAAGAATGGAGACTAAACAACCTCTCTGGGAAACCTGTTCCACAGTGTCAGAGCTAGAAAGTTTCTCCCTGTATCCAGTCTGAACTGCACTTGTGTCAGTTTGTGCCTGTTGCCTTTCATTGTCCCCCGTGCAGGTCCATGAAGAGCCCCGATCCACGTTCTTGCTAACCCACTTGTTGATATGGGCAAGCGACTGTTACATCCTCCCAAAGCAGCCTCTTCTCCAGGCTGAACAAGGCCTGATCCCTCAAGCCTGTCCTCACAGGGCTCCAGCTTCTGACCAGCTTGGGGATCCTCTGCCGATCTCAATTCAGTTATTTCATGACTGTCTTGTATCGGGGTGCCAAAACTAGATGCAGTACCTAGACGAGGTCTCACAAGTTCCGAACAGAAGAGGGATAATCCTTTTTCCCCCTCAATCTCCTGTCTGTGCCCCTATGAATATAGCCCAAATGCTACCTCTGCTGGCCCCAGGTTAGACCCCTGAAGTACTTCATTTGTCACAGGCCTTCAAATAGCACATGATCCATTAACCAATACACTCTGGTCCCAACCATCTTTTTAGCAACCTAGTTTTACACCTATCCAGAGCGTAATGTTCAACACTGACAGCACTGAAAGCCTTACTAAAGTCAAAGTAAGTAACATCCAATGCTTTCTGCGATGAAATGACAGGATTTGCAAACATGGAGAAAGCAACCAGGTTGGTCAGGCTTTTCTCTTAGCAAACCCACGGTGACTGTTCCCAATCTCTTTCTCCTTCACGGGTCCAGACGTGGGCTTTAGGAGGATTTCATGATTCCCCCAGAAGCTAACATGGGGTATCCATACTGTAGTTCCCTGTATTGTCTTTTTGACCTTTTTTGAAGACGTGTGTAAAATTTGCGTTTCTCCAGTCATCAAACCATGTACCAGATTTTGCACCCTCCATCCTGACATGATTTTACAGAGTCATCTTCAGTTTGTAACCCCTCCTTCCCTCCTCTAGTCCCCTGAGTAGTTACCTAACCAGTTGTTCCTCAGTTTGTATTTTGTCTCTGGTGATTTCTGCACAGGGATGTTTCATTTGTCTAACTTTCACCACACCTTTTGGTGATTACTTCTCCATTTTTCAATATTACTGAGTCTAGCCTCTAAACACTGTGATTCTCAACAGTTTTGTAGACGGCAAATTTATCTACAAAATTTAGTAGCAATACATATTTCTATTTCATCACCCATCAGGTTAATGATAATACTGAATAAAGCCAGGTCTAAGACCGTAGCAAAAGCCTCATGACACACACTTTCACACTGAATGTAAGCCATTTTGTCATTATGAAAAACAGTTCTGCAAACAGCTTTGTGATTTCTCTTCGTTGATCCATCTAGATCAAATGCAGATAAAACCAGCATGTGAAACAGTACCAAAATCCTTACTTAATCAGGATTTATGACAGCTACTGTTCCTCTTCTATCCATAAGACTATATGATTTGAAAGCTTTGACATAACTTATTCATTATCTATGCATTTCTACCATGCAATTTATTCTTTTAGCTCTCATTTCTAATTTTTAGAAGTCAAAATGTTATAAGTTAAGTCACTCATCGGCAAACTAGAAGTGTTACGTGTTAATATTACAACTATATAACAGATCACATTGATTCCACCTATATTTGTTAAAACAGCAGTCCTAACATCTAAAAGTTTTTTGGGGTGGTCAGGTGACTGATGGATATTAGAAATGAACTGAGTTTTTGGGTTTTTTTTTTTTTACATCATTTGGGAATTTAGATTGCCTGGGTTTTGACATGGTCATTGTGAAAAAAATTCAATAGGCCTATGTTGAAATTACAGCTAACAATGACCTTTTTCCACATACGGGTGGCAGCAGGATTTCCCAAGATGGGCAGTCATAAGTAGAGACACAATAATTCCTTAAAAGTAACTTGTCCATAACACTAACTTCAGTTTTGCATATTTGTCTTATTTTAAGCAAAATACACTTGATACAAAAAAGAATAACATTTTGAGTCAGTCCATTATAGATTAAATATGGTAATCTAAAAAAAAATCTGAAATTGTTTAAGGCAACTCAACCACACTTTGACTAGCTATTCTTATTCAAATGCCTCATTTTGTGTTTTACATCAGCTAAACCTTAGGTTTACATCAGAAAAATACAATTCCCACAGGTGTCATGAAAGTAAAAAAATACTACACTGTTGCCATTGATTTTTAATTAACATTGATCAAAATTCCTTGATTTTAGGAATGATTCATGGATAGTCTCTGTGCTTAATTTCTCTGTATAGTAAAATATTTTTTAATAGACTGTACATATTAGAGGTGACAGATATTCCTGATCTTGTACAATAAGCACTTGCCTATTTTACAGCATTTTGTACACATCTGGTTTTCCTCCATGGAGTTCGACCAAAATTTTTATAGCATGTTCTAGGTATCCAGTGGATTGTAACAATCCTGTAACAATTTCTGTAATATCCCATCCTGGAAATACATATTTAAGTAATTCTTTAAAAGGACATAATGTGTTATAATTGAAAACCTCAGCTCCGTTCCTTCCAAAGCTCATACTTATGTGACTAACACCACTAAGCACTGCGAGATCAGTGCCAAGCTTACCAATGAAAATAAAGGTTTGCAGAACCTAGCTCTGTAGAGACTCCCATATGCTTACTACTGATGTCCATATCAGACAAATAGATGCAGCCTCGGCATCCATTACCAAAAATACTCCCTAGGTAAGAAATAGTTTGCAGGAAAAAAAAAGAAAAGAAAGGTGTTTCCAGATATTTTAACACCTTTCTAGACCCCCCGTACACCCAAAATAACAGGATATTGAAACATCCATATTGCCCTTGTAAGCCATACAGGTATTGTATAGAAAATACAGAACACTCTACGGCCCTTCGTGAACTCGTAGGTTCTGAACCTACAAGCTGACAGCACAAAAGAGTAGGAAGACATATTTATGCTAATCTTGGTTGACTTCCATGGCTTAATATCAATTCCATGTCCAGAGCATAAGCAACCAGCATAGCAAAGCAAGACATATTAGCATAGCAAATACCAGACATGTTACTCCTTTGCCACCTGGCAAACAAGGACATTTCAACAGCAAGGATGAAGAAAACGTCATCAGTACAGCTTCTAACTAACAACAGTCTCCTTGGAGAGGCAAAAATTGTGTGAAATGTACACTGAACTCCTATTTTGTTCTTGATAGCGTTCACCTAAATACGGGATGCAGACTGGGAAGAACCTGTGCTAATTTTGACTGCACCAAGCACTGAGTAAAGCAAGTGCTTCATGTTGCAAAGAGATTAGAATTTTTCTAAGTGAATTCCACTGACTCTTTTGAACACCTTCTCGAGACAGTGAGCTCAATATTTCGGCTCTTATCGCTGCATGGATCTCATATTCTGACCCTGTAAATCTCACTGTTCTTTCCCACTCCCTTGTTTCTGAAGGCATGCTTGCCGCAGTGAGTGGAATGCAAGCAGATGCTCACATAATACAGCACAGTACCATATAACTGCACTCAGTAAGAAGTTGAAGACAAATTGTTATGACAGCTCAGTGCTACCCCACTGCTAATAAGTCTTCTTCATCAAAACTAATTAGCTTTGGCATGGTGCTGTACTGGTAAGATAGCAGTATAAATTGCTTCCAAGCGCAGCAGCCCATGACTTTCCAGTACCATAAACCACTTTTTCAAAAAGTTGAGACTTAGATAGATTTTAATTTTCTAGTCCTACTTTTACCTAAATCAATAGATTCTGCTTTTTTGCTAGGATCTATTCATTCATCCTGGGCTTTAAATACACTGGAACATTTCAAAAATACTCAAAATACTAATATTCAGTAGTAGCATGAATACTTACGCACGATTCTTCATTGCTCAAAAAAAAAGTGCAAACAAAAACCCCTAACAAAAAGCTCAACACTATCTTTTTTTGGTAACTTAAGCTTTACTCCTGAGAAAACGTAACAGCTCCAGAACATTCTATTTTCCTTGCAAACTTTTACAAGCAATTGTTTAAGCAGCTATTTCTGTGTCATTGCAATGGCAATTTGCCATTTTCTATTATTTGTTTCAGGTGAATAAAAATATTACATACATTTAGTTTAATTTAACCCTTTCGTTTCAATTGTGTGAAGCAAATTTCAAATTTTCTTAAGAACTTGATTATTTTGGATTAGTTTTAGACTCTATTTTTGGAAGTCACAATTTAATCAGGTATAGTCTTTGAAACTTGAATATTTGTTCAATCAGCTTGTTAAAGAGCGTAAAAACTGACCCATGTGCAGAAAATTAATGTCTGTTTGAATTATCTCAATTTGGCACTAAAATCTGAAGAAACCCAAATCAATAACTAGTTTTGAAAGGTGCATGTGTTTGCTTGATTACAAAAATCTCAGTCTCAGCTATGCAGTTGTAACCAGCACCTGACCATCTTGCTTTCTTAAAATAGCATGTTCTATGTCCATCATACATAGTACAATCTATAGAAGCCTTTATTAAAAATAATAAAAGACATTTACATCAGGCCAAATTAACACTCCTAAATAAAGAATAGTTTTTGCCATTCACTGAATAGACAGCTGTTTCCTTCACTGTTTTACTTTAATGGTTTTTGTGAATCGTGGACCCTTAACCGGGGTTCCATTCCAGGATTAATGAATGTATTATGACGTATTTTACGAGGATGAAAAACTGTGCATGTAGCTCACATTTATGGTATGAAAAAAGGAATATTAATGGGAAAGAAATCATCTTGACATGAAATCATAGAAAGAAACAAGTCTATGTACAAACAGTACCCAAGCCCAGCATTTAGTTTCACAGCAACATCATCATTCTTGCCTAGCATAGTAGATGTATAAGCAAATTCTGTCTCCCTGCATCCTGTTTTATTGGCTAGATTTCTAGAGTAATCAAACATCCCAATGGAATATTAGAAATTAAAAGAACTTTCACACATTCAAAAGTAAGGGGGGGGGGGGGGGGAAGAGAGAGAAGGAAAAAACAGTCAAATTAGAAGACATATCACCACAGAAAAGCTGCCCAGGAAGACATTTCCAGTACAATCTTCATGAGGTAATCAGAGGATACAGCTATCCTGCAGAGATTACAGAAAGTCTTGCCTGAGGCCTGTAAAACTTTACAGCATTGTTTATAAGCAGCTATCAAATGGCCTGGCCTGAAGCAGTTGACAAACCAATATTCTTGTGATTATGATCTGTCAGTACTCAGGAATCCCTCTCTAGAAAAGACTCTGTAAATAATGACTAAATATAAAGATTATAGCATGATGTCTGTCTGTGTCTGCAGACAATCCAAAGGTATGAATTCCCCAGAAGCCTCAAACTACACACACATCTTCCTTTTTTTTTTTAATTTTTAAGATTTAAAATTTAACACAGAAATATGGCAATCACGATATGGGTCAACTCTACCTTTCACTTAAGATAGTTGTATTCTCTACGATAGCAGTAATAACATGCCTAAAGAACACACAAGTGGAAAATACATTTTGAAGGACATCTCCCTCTGGAACATCATTCTTCAACATTAGAGCATTTCTATTCAGAGACACATTAATTTTAAAGCTGATTAATAAATACTAAGCTATTTCATGGATTGATTTTTTAGCAGTAAATAGCGGACGAGAAGAGCAGTGTCTCCCAACTCATAACAGAAGAGCTGTTTCAGCAGCACAGTCGCTTTCAGGACTGTGGTCTTTTCATCCACTTACCCATTATCATTAGAAATGTTTTGTCAAATTACAAAAGGACAGGCAATGAAGTGAAGAAGAATGAAATAAGTATAGTGTTAATGCAACAAAACATATTAAGATCTAAAAATAAAATCGGTAAACAAATCAACAATTAAAAAACAGGTAACAAAAATTCCCACTAAATCAATGATACTAACTACCAAAGAAAATGCCAGTATTTATTATTCCAACTCAGAGCTGTCTTCAAGCCTACCTATTTTGTCATACTTTTGCTTTTTTAAAACCCAATAGATACAAAATCTCATAATTTTGAAAAGCTTGGCTGCTCTGAGGTGTTGAAGCCAGATATGCGAAGCACTGAACTGTATCAAAATACCATTGAAGACTATGAAGGTAGACCGCAGATTAATTTGGTTTATAGTGCTGACTTATGCAACAGATTCCTTTTTTAATGGTTTCAAAGTTGTTGGGTATTTTCTTTTCTTAAACAAGAAAATTGAAATAAGGTTTTTCATAAGTGTTTTCAAACACTTAGTACATTTGCTTTCAAAATAGCCTTGCTGTCTTTAAAGTTATTACCCATGGATCCCAAAGGAATAATGCTTAGACACCCCTTTCCAATTCTATCATTAGAAAAAAGATGATTCAAATCTCGCAGTTCCAATGCAGACTTCAGAAGGATCAGAATTAATGCAAAGGTCTTTAAGCAGCTATATTCTGAAGTAATAATAATAATGGAATGGTTTTGTGAATAATTAGTTTTCTAAATTAATTTAATATTGCATACATACATATCTGACCCTCCCTAAATACATGCCAGGGCCTGGAAATAACTGACAGACTAAATATTTGGAATCAAGGGAATGAAAGAGACAACTCCAAATGCTACGGGTTTATTAAAGGCTTTTCTAAAAACATCCAAAAGGGAACAAGAAGGAGCAATGGTCACAAAATGTATCAGTTATTTGTAGCTGAGAGGACAGCTCTTAAGGACACTTAGAAGAAAAGCTGAAGCCTACAGAAATACAGTTGTGCTAATGATAACGACAGCATGACTTGATCTAAAGGAAATAAACTGAGAAGGTACCAGCAGATGATGTTACACTTTGTCTTTTAAGCCTACTAGTCAAATATATACAAATTTACTAATCATACTTCTTATTCTACTAACAAGCAAGTTACTGAAAACTGGTACTAAAAAAAGTCCTTTCAGACTGCTGTTGATAACTGCTCTCCATGTGCTGTTTTCCTACCACCTTTGCATATACAGTCTATAGATTTGTTTAGACTGGATTACGTGAGACCTTATGAGAAATCTTACTAATCATATGGCAGATGATCTCTACTATTTTACTATAGCTACAAGTTTGATTATCTTGTTGCAAAAGGCTAGAGTTTGTTACTCTTTTATGCCACCTAGATTAAAAATAGTTTATTTTTCCCAGGAATTACTGCTAAAATGGTTAATTTATAATTCTCAATCTCCTCTTTTTTCATCCTGTAATTACTATATTTATTAATCAAATTTCTGGTACTTGATCTTTCTTGTTCTGTGAAACATCTCTGAGATACATTTCAGATAATATATCTGAGAAAGATTCAGTTGGCTCTGTAAGTAACCTGGGATAAGTTTCATCGCATTCTAACAACATGAAAATAAATAACTTAACCAAGTGATCTATATAATCTGAGATCTCATGCCATTGTCACTGGTATTAACTGATGTGGACCTAATTACCGATAAAGCAAAAGGCTGAACAAAATAATAAAAACACTGATCAGTAAACACCGATGACAGGTTTTCCTCTCCTCACCTTAAAAAAACCATTTATTCAAAGAACTACGAATTCTTCTCACTCCTTAGATTTATGTTCCTCAGGTTCTTATCAATTATCTGAGTTCACCGAAAGGAAGTACGTATTTTTAATTTTGCTGTTTTCCTCCTTCTCCTGAACTCTATTGCTTCCTAAACAGCCTCAGTCTCTATTTCCGTGTTCTCCTTCAGTTCCTCTCCATTAGTTTGGATCAAACCTACAAAAACTTTACAACATTTTGCTTTCTTTGCAGTACTTATCAAAAGCTGATCATCATTGTCAGTGATGCAGTACAGGACTCTGCTGAACAGTACTTTCCTGTATTCCTTTCCCTAACAAAAATGTCTAGGATTTGGAGTCACATATCACATTGGGGGGAAAAAAAAAAAAAAGAAAAAAAAAAAAGGATCATTCCACATTCTTCCCTGATTTTCTTAGTTTGCTGGACCATGAAAGGACCTCATCATGACATTGCCCTCATTCTTCAGCCTTTCAAATATTTTCAGTCCCTCTAGACTGGCATTCTGACTATAGAAGTAAAATGTTTTTAATACATTGTGGATAAGTTAGAACTTATTTACAGGTATACTGGCAACACTTCCAAAGCAGACAGGCTTTACAGTGCTTATTTAGCAGGCTGAATATATGGTAAGGTTTTTCATTATAAGGTTATTCTTTAAACACAATGAGTACTTGAGTCAAATACTTATCGTACGAAAAAAGTAGCTGAAGTCAACCAAACTAAAGGGTTATTCAGGAGTCCATCATTTCACAGTGGGAAAACTAAGTGGCTTTTTTGCGTTGTGTCTATTAAACAAAGTTTTCAAACATATTCATGAATATTAATATTAGAAACAGATCAGTGCTTAGCAATAAACTATTGTTTGGCTTAGAAACAAACAATGGCCTCAGTCAGGAATCTTTTTTTCCCCTTCTTTTGTGGGAAATGTTAAGTATTCCTTTAATAGTAGGAATTCTTTAAATGCAGTGTAAAAAGTTTTTTGTCCTTTGTCAAAATGTAGGTGCTACTTTTAATTGAGCAAAGCTTTTTAGAGAGCTGACACCCTTTATCCCTGAACAAAGATTACATGCGCAGTAAGCTGTAATCCTTGGCTTTGCAATATTGCTTTACGAGGTTAAGAAGATGAATGTTCATTGCTTTTAATCCTTACCATGATTTACGAGGCTCTGGGTATCCTTTCCCCAGAGCATCTACAACTGTGCGGTTGTTCTGCCTGCTGCTTAAATTACAGAGACATCTGCAAAGTAAATTATGGATTGTTGTCCCACAACCAAGCTGCCTCTTCATCTCTCCAGTAGTATTTCTTTGACAACAACAAAAGGACTTTTTCGCTTGTTTATCACTCTTGTTTTGCCAGACTGGGTGATATTATGACGACCTGGATTACTGCCTGCTATGCACACTTTCAAACAACATGTTCAGCTGTAAACCCACAGTGAAACGGAGGGGAGGGAATGGGCTGTGAGGGACAGGGCAGACAGCTACATAATGTTTGGTTTGTGCACTAGTGTCTTCAAAGTTCACAAATCTAGATTTTATTTTCCTCATCTTAAAAGAAATTTATGGCGCTAGAACAAATATTTGAGCACTTAAACCCATTCTGAATGAAGGGAGTATATAGCTTTTTGTTGTTCTAATACCTCTCTATTACATGTTCATTAATATGCTGATCTCCACATCTCTACTTACATGCACATATACCAACATAAACATATCAAGTCCACATAGGCTTATCTAACCCACATGAAAAGCTGAGTTTATACACAGTAGATGTACATTTGTGCATCTAAAATAGTGTAATCTCTGGAGTTTATACCTTACCACTGAAAATTAGATCACTTGCCCTGTTTAAAATTTTAAGCCAGATTTTTAACTATGTGCCTGATTTTATAATCTTGAGTTTTAAAACTTTATTTCATAGTATATAAAGTAAGAATATAAACCTACTATCCATATCAAGTCATGCCAAGCATGTCAAGGTTCATCTTTGTCCACACATAGGTGTTCTTAGAAGGTATTCTACTAAGTGTCAATCTCATCAAATTTCAGATAAAATTCAATAATCATTCCACATTACTTGCTCTCTATTATCTCTCTTATTATGTTTTCATACTGTCTGCCTGAATGCCTTGAAACAACATACACTCTTGATTACAAACCAGGTACCAAAAAAACCCAACAAACCGACCATTTTAAAGGCAAAGTGCATATATCATCCAAAAACCATTTTACAAAGCAGAAGTGATAGTCACATCCCAACTTCCTTTGCCACAATTCCGAGTCTAGTCAAGATAACAAGTGCTGATAGCATTGACATCAGAGAATCTCTTTTTATGTATTTGCCAGAGCCACTGAGATATAGTCTCAATTTCCTAATTCCTTTTGACTCTGTCAGAAGCCCAGAATTTGGTAAGAGAAGATATATAACTGAAAGTTGTATTGTGCTATTTGTCTGAAAGAATAACCAGTAAAGAACAGCTTCAGCAAAAAAAAAACTAGAATCCAGACACTTCCAACTTTGTCTCTGAAGTTTTCACCAGAATGTTACAGAAAAAATACATCTTGAATTTTTAAGTATTAACATCAGATATATCACACAATTACCAAAACGCAGCCACATGTAAAAGAACCTGTCTTTTGTATCAGCCATCCACACAACTGCACCGGACAGCATAAAAGTACGTTATCCGTTGAAATCAAGGATTGCATAAAATGGAATTTGGGCAGAAAAATTCTTACTGTAAAGAAAATATCAATAATGGGTTTAATAAGCACAATATATACAGGCTTTGATTTTATTTTCCACTGAAATTAAATGACAACCAGCCTTAAACATCTCTCCACAGATTTTGCCTTTTCCATATAACTTCATCAGAGGACAATCAGCATCCAGACTTTCCTTACTCTACAGCTGCCTACTAATACGTGTTCGTACCAAGCACGTAATAAAGTTGTGATACATGAAATATTACTGAATTTAATCATTCCATGTCACCTGTACTTTTTTCTCCAGTGTACAATGCTTCATAGACCAAATTGCTAAAAAAAAAAAAAAAAAAAAACCAACCCCAAAACCTCACCAACCTTTGCCATATTCTGGAGACTGTGCTTCAAACTCATATAGGCTTTTACCTCAAAATATATTATAATTAACTTCAAAGTTATAAAATTCATATCTGCCTCCAACTGACCTTTTTTTGTCATCACCAGCATTAGATTCTTGCCAAGAATATAGTAAAACCAGTTTATAGTGGAATCCATAAGCAATGAATGAAGTAGACAACGGCATATTAATAAACATGAGGAAGCCTGTTTTTTACCCCTCAGAGATTCTGCTAAGGTATGCCTTTGAAATAAGACAAATACCATTTGACAAAAAATAAGACCCCGCAATTACAAGAAAAAAGCATCATAAAAATAAAGCTCAGGAAGAAAAAAATAGTTTCTGTTATTTAAGGGTGCAGAACAGATGGTAAGGGCGCTTTTATTTTCTCCAATCTACATGCAAATTGAAATAGCCTGAAAAAGGTAACATACAGCACAGGCCTTTGTAAATAGTCAATTGGTCAGTAGTAGTGCAATCTCTACATTGCATCAAGTATTTCTGTTGAAATATGCAGTAAAAACGTTAGATTCCTGGATTTCTCCAGCTCAGTTTCATGGGCCTAAAACTAATTTGTGTTTAATACATAAATAAAATTAAAAAAAAAAATCCAAACTGAAACATGAGAACTGAATCCATCAGATTTAACATGATGAGTTGACTGCCATTATTATAGTATACTTGGAGATAAGAGAGAGATCTACAGGATTTTTAAATGGTCTACCTGTGATTATGATGCCACATCTTTGAAGACCTTACATAAGTGATGTTCAGACCTCAGCTGGCCTCGTTCACCACGATCCTCAACTGATTCAGTCACTATAGTCTGAAAAAAAAAAAAAAATACAAAAGTTAAATTGTCGTTGTCAACAGCTGTTGCTCATGAGAATGAAAAAATTAGCAGCAAAAAACCCAGGGAGTGTGCTATTAGGGAACTCAAACTAGCATTTAAAAAAAAAATAAAAATTAATAGATCAGCACACAGCACTTTTTTCTATGCTTCTTGTGTGAATATGGCAAGGTGAGGAGCAGGACATAGATATCCTTTGAAGCTGATGGACCCCACTGAGCAAACATTCAGAATTAAACTGCTCAAGTTCCTTATAGCTGTCTAAAACTTGTGGGATTTTTACTGCCAGTAGGCATTACTGCAGAACATCATATTATGGCTCTGATTTGTATGCATTGCCTTGGCTGGGTTTCCTTTGTGTCAGCCATCATTCATCACAGCGTGAAAATAAACATACAAAGATTTCTTTGAAAAGGATGGAAGAGAGATAATATCAGCTAGGGACATCACATATAATGTTTTGTTCTTTTCACAATGGTTTGGCAGCCAATTTTGTCACTACCATAATGGTATAAATCAGTATCATATACGGTAGGATGGTAATTTTTCTCATAAGTGTAAAATCTATAACTCACAGAAGCAACTTCCATAACCAGCCTATCATGAACTGGTTCCTATTACAACTCTGAGACACATTTTTATTTGAACCTTGATCTAATGTTTAAATCATTAGGAAAACAAAAACAAACAAACAGAAAACATTTTCTAGCATTTTTTATTACTTCAATAGGACTAAAACTTGGAGGGTTCTTTGGTGCTTTTATTTTTTGTTCAGTTGTTTGTACATTGGAATTTTCGAACACAGATGGACAGAAAGAGAAATGACTAGGAGGGAAGAGAAAAAGGAAATTAAAAAACACAGGAGTCCAAACGTAAGGCTGAAGGGATATTAAAAGAGTGGCATCCAGATATAAAACTACAAAAGCAGACAAAACTCAAGGGAAGACAAACAGCTAAGCTGGTGAATATCTATTTGCATTCTTTCACACCCCAGGCAGTGTTCTTATCCAAGATAAGGGGCTACTAAAGAGAGATGTAATACTCACTCTGTGCCAAAACATTACATTATATTAAATTAAGGCTTTTTGAAATTTGCAGATGAATTACACAGGCAGAGGGGAATAAGCCATTTGTATAGACATTAATAACCCAAATCTCCACACTTCAAGTAAACATTAAACCAAAAGCTAATAGTATACTACAACATAAATCGTATATTTATAAACTTATAACTTGTTCTGCAGTACTTCCACTCCCCCCCTCCAGAGGGTCAGTACATAACAACTTTCAGTACCTTAGGAAGCTACAATATCTTATGAGGGAGGTGGGAATCACAGCATTTCCTTTAACGTCAGTGGAAGGAGTGCTTATTCAAGAATTATTTGTTTTTAATTTTGAAATTTTTACTACCATTCAACTACAAATTTTTTATGAGCAAGCAATTTGACTCACTGAGTATAAATTTACCTCAGGAGTGATCGACTCAAATTCCAACGGCTGGCACTATTCAAATACTCAGACCAGACGGACGTCGTGATCTTTTCTGCCCTTTAAATTCATCATATTTGGGAGGGAGGCAGCACCAGAACCAAACCTCCCCACTTAACAGGAGAATTCTTTTTTACCTTCCTGGGAGGACTAACAGGATTTGAAGCACATACTTTACTCCAAGCTTACCAAACCAACTACATTCACTTTTCTTTTCAAGAATGTACCTGTGGCCCTTACGTTAAAAATGAGCACACCTACTGAAAAACAAACTAACAAACAAACAAACAGTCAGAGGAGAGAAGAATACTAACACTGTACAAGCTTTTTGTGTCTTGGAAACCACTAGCAGAAAATAAAAAAATCCAAACCAAACCAAAACAACCTGTTCTTTCTCAGTGTTTGTTCTTTGTATTATTGAAATGGATTTGATAGCAACTATATTAACTTCATGGATCGATAACACTTGATATCAGTTAAAAACAGCAGCTGAAGCATGCATTTAGGACTGCACGCATTGCAGGAGTCTGGAGTCTGCTGATGTAGAAATAAATTAGGAAGTTCAGAAAGCCAAGAAAAAAAGAGAGTCCAGCTTTTTCGTGTTAACACTGCAAGTTCCTGTTTCCTTAAAAACATCGTTAACATGCAGAGTACAGCCCTAGTTATTTATTACTTGGTACCTCTTACCAAAAACATTGGCAACGAGAAAGAGATCCCAATGACTCTTACTGCAAACACAGACTGGAGTGGTTCTGTAAACCTTATCGATTTTTTCTCAGTTGCATTGATTAAATTTGAAAAATCTTTTCTGCAAATACCCAGTTTACTTAGCTGAGGGAAAAGTACAGCACGAGAACTATAATATACAGTTCGGATTAATCATTTAGCCTGAGGAGACTGAGTGGGAACTATGGCGCCATTTGAGTACACTGGAATATACTTGCATTCACAGAGAAGTTTTTGAACACATTACAAAACAAAGGTAAAGCTGCCAGGACTGTTATCATCCATGAGACTGCAGGAAGTACCAAGTGATACAGAATGCGCATATTTGGTGAAATATTGTTCACTTTGATTTACAAATATTTTTCAAAGTATAACAGTAACTGGTAGTTGTCTAACTTGTACTGCATGAAAATTATGGTTCTTTACTCTCTTTTGGGTTTGCATATGGATGGAATTTCACGGCTTTTTTTCTGGTTGTGCCCCCTTGTCCCGGCCAGTGGGAAGGTGGATCACAACTGCAGATGGAGGTGACGGTTCCCATCTTGCAGACATTTGTGAAGCTGGCATCCAGGCCTGCTTTTCTTTTCACATTCCCTTTACACCAGCATTTATTCTTCACAAACAAAAGGTTTTTGTGCAAGATACAAATTTAGGCCCATCACACACATGCAAGGTCATGTAGAAAGAACTCAATCATAGACTGAAAGGCTTTCCTATCCCTCATTTCTCCCTGTACTTTTCAATATTCTTATTTTTACATTTTACTGCACTAGTATGTTTACAGAAGTTTGGCAGTCAAACACACACTGGAAAAACAACAATGCCGTGCAATTTTTAACCTCTCTTCAAAACCATAATAGCCAATTTTGTAAAAAAAGAACATTTCCATCTGGGCTTATTTGATAAATATGCTCTCAAACACAATTATGCAACAACGCACAGCTAATAATGCTTTCATGTTTACTCATTCACAAATCAATATTAAAACAAGCAGCACTAACTCCTTTGCTGAAGCCTGAGATTCCCGTGACAGAATTCAGCAATAAAGCTTCCACGGACTACAGTACTGCAGAGAAAGTCTTTGCACACATCCCCCCGCATTTTCCTGTTTCTTCTGCCTGCAGTAGATGGAGGCCGTTTCCCGTCATTGCTGGCAGTCTAAGGGAGATGCACCCGTTACACTAAACCAACCAACACTGTATGTCATAAAATGATCATATTTGTTTACCCTTTCAGCACTTTGTATTTTTCAAAGATGCATCTGAAAGGATTCAAAAAGATCCTATACAAATCCAATGGGTTTCTAAAGCAGCTTTCTCCCTATGTCGAAAACAACATAGCAATCTCTGAATCAATGTCTTTTTAGTGTAAGAAAACTTCTAATAACACAAGCATTACTTGAGTTTTAAATGGTCCGATGTTATTTTTATTCCCACTTATGTTTTGTCTACCACAGAACTAAAAAGTACACAAAAAACTCTACTAGCTGGACTAGCTAGATAGTAAAATGAGATAGAGATTATACTTTAAATACTAGGGATTTTTTTTGGAGGAGTGTATTCAAGTGGGGCAGAGTGGGCATTTTTTAAAGAAAAAGCACCAAATGCCTTACAGAGACAACACACAGCAGACAAACTCTAAATTTAAAGTAATTTAAAAGAAAGGAAAATGGTGAAATAGGCAAGAATAGATAAAACATTATTAATTTAAGCATTAAACATATAAAAGACATTGCAATATGAGCATGCTGAAGCAACAGAACATCCTCGTGGTTTGCACAGGACTTGGAAAAGAGACTGAAGAAACAGGCAAACTAAAAAAAAAAAAAAAAAAGAAGTCAGGAAGCGTACCTATGTGAGGAACATAACCACATTCTTCATAGGTAAAAAGAGTAAAAGGAAATGGATGGGGAAGAAGATGGTAAACGTAACCAAATTTTATTCAAAAGAGTAAGAGGAGGACAAATGTAATCCTCCATCATTTTAATATGATTCTCTGTGGTTCTTGAGATTGCCAGCAAGCTAAATGATTTCTTACAGGATCAAATTATATTGGCTTCCGGTGGCATTAATTATTAACATCAGGTCATCCAATTAAGGAGGGAAAAACACAATGTGACATAGACAAGCAGTTATAAATCTTTAGTAGCTCAATTCAGGTATGAATCATCCATTGACTCAAAACAGAGCAAGCACAATTCCAAGGTCAAATAGATTCATATAAAGTACTTGCTTCACAGTTTTCTGTGAATCGCAAATTGACCATAAAAATAAGTAAATCTCCATTGCCACACGTTTTTTCCTACTGAAAACAGTGAAAAAAATCTAATGTCTTATAAATGAGAAATGTCATTATAAAGGTGTTTAGAGTTGTGTTACATATGAAACTTTCACTTTTATGAATTTCAATGAGATGCGTCACATGCACAAAACAGGAATCCAGAGTTTTTAATTCCTTAGCAAGAGCCTGATGGTAGCTGTGGTGCTTTCAATGTGCCAGTGGACTGCAACTTCTCACGCGCCAAAATACTTCTGAGGGTAAGAAAGTAAAGAAGTTTCCTTGTCCTTTCCTTCCTTAAACCCCTGACAATGGCAGTAGCTATTTTTGCAATGAGAGTACCAGTTCACTAGGAACTGGAATGAAACCAATCACCCATTTCACATGGCAATTGCACTGCTATCAGAGCGTAATGATTTTCAGTCACTACTGACTTGGCTTGAATCTGAACTACCAGCTCAAAGGTCAAAAGCTTTCTAACCAATTATCAATCTCCTGGTCCATCCAGCCCCCTCTATTATCTTGATTTCCTTTTGAAGATTAATGCTGTTGCCATAGTTTAATCAAATAAGCCTTTGGCTCTGACATTTACTTCCATCCTACAGCTGCTTCTTCAGAGATGAGTCCAGAAAACCATAATAAAATTACTACTATAAATATCGCCTAAAAATTAAATATTGACCGTTCAAGATTTCTTTAGGAATTAAGACAAAGAACTCTGTCGCTACACTGAGTATTATTTTATGGTCTCTTAAACGAATGAATTTAGTCTGAATTTTCAGACAGGAATTCATGTGGTTTCAAACATCCAGAGCCCAATGTGGCATATAAAAGGGTTTGGTCTTACTGATTAGACATTCAATATTTTCAAAGAATCGTTGGAATACATATAAAGAATTGACAGCTGGACTTCTGAATATCACCTTCCAGACTCCAGCCTGTATGCCTTTATCTCCCACTCCAATACAGATGTCATTTAGTACAAGGATAAGGATGACAGGATTACCTAGGATCATTCTGGACTGGTTGTGATACTAGCCAGCAGTTTATTGCTATCTCCAGATCCAGAATATCATAATTTCCTTAGATGTTTTTTTGGTGTTCCTCATCCCCTTTCATATCATATATATGCCTCATGAGAAACAAGAAGTTCCTCTTAAATTTCTTTTTTTTTTTCCCTTTTAGTAGAAGACATTTAAGATCATTTCTAAAGATATCTAGTTTACTTCTCAGAAGAAATCATCCTGGCCTCTCAAAATATTTTTAAGTATTTTGCTTTTGGAATAGCTCACAGAACACTTGTGCTGAATGCATTTTTCAGGAACAACAGGGAAATGATGAAGAATTTACTATACATAAATTCCTCTGCAAAATGATGCCATATGTCTACTCAGTTAATGACTATAGGAACATAATTTGTCTAAGTGGAAAAACAAATGGGTATTTCCTTGGTCTCTCACCATTCCCTCTGTACACACCTACTCACACAGACTCATAAGGGTACATGCACATATCTAATTTCTTTCTACTAAATAACAGATTTTTATTACATATTTTCTTTTAAATTTAGCACATTTAGCATTGCTGTTTTTTCTTTCCTTGCCTTTTAGCAATTCTAATTGATTTATTTGATAAAAATCCTAAGTCTGAAAAGAGTAAGAGGAATGTTGCCTCTGCTTTCACTCTAACAGTTTTGCATTGAGCACATGAGCTATGTAAAGATTGAATAGCATTCAAAGAAATGTAATATACTGAAGCCACATGTTCTCTTTTGATATAGGACATTACTATGTTTTTGCTCGTCTTATTATTGTAATATAACATATTCAAACTGAATTCATAAGGTGTCCATTACCTAGCACATTCAAATACTTTTCAGCCCAAAATTTATTTTTACAGTAACAGTGGAAAACACCATTTTGAAAACAGGTTGAAAATGTAATTCTGCATCATCCTCAGAACTATTCAACAGAAGTTTGAATGAGCAAGCAAACAGTTTGTTTCAGTTTCAGTGGAACAGCTGAAGCCGTGATACTATGTTGGCTCACCTAGAGGAACAAGCACTCTGAAACAAAGTAGTTAAACACCACCTGTACAATGGCAACTTTGTGCTGTGTTTTGCAAACCTCAGGATTTGAGATAACTTTTATTATCACTCTGTGGCTTGAGATAACCAAAATTGCTTGCTTTCTTCTGAAAACATCTGCCTAACACAGTAAGTTTTTTCAGTGCTTTGCATTTTTATTCCTCGGAAGCCACAACATTTCTGTGATGTTATGAGGGCTCAGGGGTTTTCCCCAGCACTGCACTTGAACCTTTCCAAATGTCCCGAAGTGTGCATATAGTCTGTCCACTTCGGAACATCTTGGATTAGACTCCAGTGCTGAAAATTAAGTTGCAGCGGAACACACTACAAAGCTGTAGTCATGGGTAGTGGTACAAAAGAACAACCTGGGCTCATAATTTCCTTTTAATTTATTTTATTTTTACATAAACTCTTTATGTTAATCATAGCTACAGTAAGTCACTGTTGCTATGATACTAACGGATAGCAGGAATAAGGTAGGTAGCTAAACTAAATAATGCAAGTATAATCCTTGAAATGAATCAGATGTAAACTTTTGACAACGGCTGCAAACACTTGGTATGTCCAGAGACAGAATGAGGCTGAGTATAATACTGTGTTGACATGGTACTCAACATGAAAAATCATCATTCATTGATTCCATAGCATTTTTGCCCCATCTTTTAAAAAAACCCCACTCTTCTAATAGCATGATGGCTCCTATGCAACGCCTTTGTACAATTGCAAATAATACCAGGTATTTTCATTTGTTTCTAACATAATGTCGTAACTTTTCAAACTTCCCAATTTCATTTCTGAATGACACATACACATAACTAAATACTTTGGTATTACTGGGATGCAAAAATACCTGAAAGCTTATTTTAAAATTGAAAAAATAAAATTAAAACACTGCTCAAAATATTTGGTTGTTAGTTATGTCTTACAAGGAAATTAATTTTTTTTTTTCTTTCACCTCTGCGGTGAAAACTGTTCTAGCACTTCTATTAAACATAATGAAAGTGTTAATAGTGTTTTATTCTGCCATTATATGCACAGCGTCTTTGGCTATGCCTGTTCCTGGGGGTGTTGGACCTCATTTTTGTTTTGCAAGGCTTTCCCCAATAGACACTCCAGCTTAAAATCGTTACGTGGTTGCTTTTGAAATTCTACTTGCCAAAGAGAGTAACATATTTTGGTAAGTTTATTTCTCAAGCTATTTCTGGAGATGCTACGACAAAGTCACCAGAAACTAGCTGGTGACTTTCTGGTGTTCTTATCTGGATATTGATTGCAGTGTTCCTTGGTAATTGTATTGTGCTGTTACCTCTGGTCAAAAGATGATTAATACATGGTTTTAACAATTTCTAGTCCACATATAATTTTTCAAAATTATACTGTTATTAAAGCTCAAGTTTTCAAGTAGAAGAGCTACAGAGTCTTAAAAGGAATCAGTCTACTGCTTGGTTGCAGCTTGGGAAAAGCAGGTTTTCTAACAGCACAACAGCAAAGTATGAAGAAACTACTGTGCTCACCAACCAGAGCAGGTAAACAATTGCAGACCTAAATACCTAATGACTGTGATTTGCAAGTTTTAAAAGGCCAAATTTCCCGCTAAATAATTATGAAACCATACATATAAGAAAGGGTATCTCAAAAGAATTTACATTTTGACAACTAATAATGGCAGTTCTACAGTCTTGAAATTTCATTGTTTCAAAGAAAAAATGCATCACAATTTCATAGCTTGAAATCCCACATTCACAAGCAAAATCCACTTTATTATCAGCAATCCACAATGTGGTCTATGAGATTCCTTTCTCACATGAGTTAGGCACTAGCTACTTTACAGATAAGTATTGTAGTAAATTAAGGTAAAATAAAAATGCTGTCATTTGCAAATAAAAGCTAAGCCCAAAACACATATTTAATATGCATTTTTTAAAATATATTATCACGTGCAAGTATGAGGAGATCTTATTTTGAAGAGGCTGTGAACTAAAATTCGGTGGTTAAGCCTAAGACCTTCCTAGTGGACACAAGGAAGGAAGGAACCAAACCTCTGCAGACTCAATACCTAAATATGGTCTCAAAAATGCAAGCTTTTCTTAACCTCAAGGGCAGGAATAGCAACTACAGGAAGGACAGTAGTTTACTAATTAACAACATGTTTCCATACTCTATTCTTGGCAGATTGTGCAAGAATATGTACATTTGTAAGAAAGAAAAAAAAAAAAAAAAAAAGACACTGATTCTTTCCCCCACACATCAGAAAATAGTGTATTACGAGAAAGTTTCCCCCCGCAAGATGTCTATATTATAAATTAGAAATTTTCTTATAATTCATTTCCTTAAGAAAATAAATAAAAAGCATGGTTTGTACAAATGTGGTGACAATAAACTTGCCATTTGAATAGTTAAAAAGCAGGTTCACTGTATCATGTGCAGTATTAGTTATCAATATAAAGAAAACCCCTAACAAGCCTTCCCGAAACATCCAATGCCTAAACAGACTAATAGAAGTCAAGCAAACTAAAGTACACCCAAAAATCTGCTCATTTCTTTCAAATTAGTTTCTTCTGTTCTAGAGTTTATTAAATATAACACTGATTAAAAAAAAAAAACACCTGCAGAGATAAAATCCTACGCAACTATTCCTACTAGATAATGAGATTTGGAAGTCATTGAGCAGTGGTATGAAGCTAAGTAGCCCAAATGTCCTCTGGAGGATCTGAAAAAGTGGCAGACATCCATTTAACTGTGATGCCAACAGCCACAACTACACAAATGTAGCAGAGAGGGAATAGGTACGGTCCTAGATGCAATCCAAGATTCCTTCTGCCTGCCTTCCTCCTCCAGCTATATTAAAAATGAAGCGACAATGAAGGGCTTTCTGCTGTTGATCTTCTGTGTAAGGTGAATTTCACTCCTGATGACTATTTGGCTTCAAAACATATTAACAAAGATAATGGAATTCCAAGTCGGTTGGGGTTTTATTGAGACTGAAAAAGCCTCATATGTATGTGAATTTTCTGTAAGGCAGAAAATTTATATTTTTTATTCTTTCCTTTCTTGCAAATAAAGTGGAATTCAAGTGTTCCAATTACAGGCTATTATTATTTACACTGACGCAGAAAAAACTAAGCAGCCAGAAACTATGTTCAACAATATAAAAGCTTTGCTTTGGATTTTATAGAATATTTTTATTAATCTGAACTGTAAAAGATCTTATTACTTGCTTGAAATTTACCATTTAAATCCATAAAGTTAATAGAGTTTTATATTACATCTATATTTCTATGTTTTATATGTTTTCACATGAAATTCCTAACATGTAACATCATGTAAAAGTTGGGAAAAACTCCTTCCTGTGAAACAATTTTCCCACTGAGATCATAAATTACAGTAAAGGTATAACAGTAACACATCATCTTGTTATTGTCAATTCAAGGGCACACCTGGAGATTCAGATGGTTGGGGAAAAGTCCACAGCTGTGGTAAGTGCTGTGCCCTATTACAATTTCATGACAAGCATAGCAGTAGTTTTACATACGAATATACCGACTGCATACCATGAAAACTTTATGATTCACTTAACTACCAAACATCGGAGGAAGACACTATGCATAAGGGGGGAAAAATAAGAGATATTCTGGAGCAGAGGCAATGTTCTTGTTTCTCACCAAAGAACCACAGACCTTTTATGTCTGCAGCAAGTCACTGAGATGAGAATAATTTAGTTTAATCCAGCTGGAACAGTACAACAAACAAACAAAGCAAATCACGCTCTTCTCTGTGTTTTCCTAGTTCACTGAAGCAAGCATCACTGCCAGTAACAGCATTGTCTGAGGCAAGGAAGTCAAACTGAAGTGTTTAATGAGACACTAGGCATGTCTTGCAGTGCTATTAAAATGTAGCTACTGACCCAAGTTTCCTTTCAGCGCTGAGCAACGCACCCATTCGCAATGCTCACTGAATCCTTGATAGGGGGAGGAGGAGATGGTCCTTTAACGTTTTCATCTTCAGGAGTATGGATCTGAGACAGAACAAAGAACTGGAGGATAACCCTATTTCTGATTCCTTTCTCTTCTCTGTGCAATGATGTATTTTGTTCCATCAAATCAAACCTCCTGCCCAGATTGGGAGCAACAGCAATGCACCTTTGACACCGAGACTGGCAACTAACTCCATCAGCCACTAATGATGGAGAACACATCACGGGCCAGGAACGGATGCATTTTGGCCAACAATGAGCAAGCTATTGTTAATTATCTGGGAACTCCATTTAAGTTTCTAGCTGTTATTTCCAGTTAGGAGCTAGGTGTGACCCTAACTTTCACAACAAAGGGATGCATAACAGAACACGTGCAAACCCTACAGAACTTTTGCTACAATGCCTTTCCTGGAGGGCAGCTGCTCCAGCCTTGGTGACTGGGAATCCTCAAGCACTGGACCTGCAGGCTCCTTATTGATGCATTCAGGTGATTTCAAAGATATTGGCTTGTACTACTTTACTAATTACTTTTATTACAGAGTAAGCATAAGTTCTATTTTTCTTCAGTTAAGCTACCTGCCAGTCTTTTGATCTACTTTTTGGTGTATGAATACACAACTTCTGTAGTAATCCGACTGCACAACATGTGCGCACACCCTTCTGCTTCACCTGCTAACAGAAAAAGCAAGAGCTATTCATTTTATTTACGTGTATGTCACTATAAAACTTCTCATCATTAGGGGTCTATCCTGCCCATTAATCTATCAGTATGACCAATTTTGGGTCCCAAGTAGTCAAATTTACATACTTGTGCCATCCTTGGCAGTCACCCATCAAGTCCCTGTTCCATACAGCATCCTGTTGATAAACTAACTAAAAGTCCCAGAACTCCTGATGTCTGCTAAATACAAATTTCAGTCACTTCGCTATCAGAAAGAACAAAATTAGTGGGTTGGATTTCAACCTAAGCATGGTAATTTTGTCTCAGTGTAGTATTAGTGTATCATAATTTCCTGTTATGAGTGATGGGAAGAGATGGAAAGTCACTGAAGTCTATGATACATGCTATATTAGATCAGCTTTGAGAAAAAAACCACTATCTTTGTTTTATCATCACCTGAAAGAACGAAAGCCTACTCTAAAAAACACAAAAATTCTAGAAAAAACCTGGAATATTTTATTTTTTTAAAATCCTTTCAGTCTTATGTATGGAGAGGATTTCTGGAAGCGCATTATAGCATTGCCACATTACACAATGAGTTTTTCTTGGCATATTTACTAAACTCACATTCAATAAGGAAGTGATAGCCAGTGCTTCATCTGCTAGAAAACTATTTTACATTAGCAAGGATTTAATTTGGCTACAATAAATCCTTTCCATCTAACAGGGGTTTTTAACCAACTACTTCTCCTGTTTTAGTTCAGAGTCAGGACGCTAGTAAAAAAGATGAGACTGCTTGAAGCCTCTGCAATTGTGTTGAATGAAAGTGATATACCAGAGAGGCCAGAGGCAGCTGCAACTGGTGGGAAAGGATGGTACTTCACCATCGTCCCATCATGCCCGGCCAGCAGCATTCAAGCGCTACAGGAGGACTCTCAGTCACTAGACAGTTCCAGGGGCGATTCCTAGTGGTGGGCACCAGGGAAAGGAAAGGGTAAGGAGTTCTGCACTCAACAATCCTAGGCTAACACTGACCAGAGCTAGTTTGTCTGTACAGTGACAAGGACACTACAAATTAATGAAAACTGAAATAACAATATTACTTTTGCCAGCACATTGTCATGACAATTCTTGAGAGAACTCACTCATTTATTCATTATTGCTTTGCAAAGGTAGTTGAGAAAACACAGTAGAAACCAAAGATACCTATTACAAAATATTCTATTTGATAGGCATTTCCTCAAATACAAATGAAGTTGGTAAATCAGATCGTCCTACTGATCCCTAAACATTTCAACTTCAAAATCCTCTGTTTACATACAACATACAGTTCAGATACACATTAGATTAAGGTCAAATGCTACTATTTGTAAGAATTTGGTTGGCATTTCTTAGCATTTACATCTTACTATTCCAGTTCAATTTGGCCCCATCTTTAAGGTGACATGCAAAAGAACCCTCCAAAATCCCCAGTTTCCTAGGACTACATTGATTCTTTCTGACAGTGACTATCCAGGAAAGCAATACGTTAAAGAAACACATACAAACAGAAGGGCTGGAAAAAATGAAGATTTGAAAAGTTTCCAACGCTAGCATTAAAAAAAAAAAAAAAAAAAAAAAAAAAAAGTGGGGGCTGCAAATAAGAAATAAGATTTGTTGGGAAACTGACAAAGCTTTTACAGCTGCACTGCCAGGTGGAGCATTATGTTGCACGACAGGGAAAATTGTCCATCTAACACTTAATATCATTGTTTTCTCACAACATGAAGTGAAACTTTGGAAGGGTTAACAGGTAAGTTAACAGTAACAAATCCTTGTGTCAGGAAAAGCTTTAGCTAGGAGATTTGTTACTGACTGGTAAAAACATTTTCTTGGCGTCTCTAAACAAGCAGCTACCCAGTTCCTCAAGGATTCATGAGGATGGATAACAGATGTGTTTTCTTTCACGTTCTCTTGGGAAACACCAAATAATTTTGGGAGCCATCACAAGAAATGCATGAAAAATTAGTTTGAAATATATTTAAATAATAACCTAGCAATTTTACAAACACATGTTACAAAAGTGATCAATATAACAAGGTTAAGTTTACTGAACTTTTCTCTAGTTGTTTTTAATCTTTGACTCTAGAAAACACTGAAAGTACATAATCACCATTTTAAATGTAGTTTTGAATTCAAGCTCTTCATAGCAGTAGGAAATCTTTCCATATTAACAAGCCTTTCCATAAGCAAGATATATTAAAGAACTCATTTAATATCCTAACATTAAATCCAAACACTGATTTATGTTGCTCCACATCTTGGATTCCTCATTTTTATCAAGTGAGCGTATTTTAGATCCCACCCCAAAAAAACATTTCTGGGAAGAGAGCTATTTCATTTTTGGTATTATTTGAGTAGACAAGTTATAAACTAATTTCATCATTCTAGCAAGCATCATGGAGGAAATTAAAATTATTAGATGGTAATATATTGTTTCATCTTTGTGAAACTGAAATTTATAACTGCTAATGCACAGATCACGTGATTGTCTTGTCTTACTTTAATATGGATTTTGACAGGGGTTTCAGGCAAACACAAATTATGCAGAAAACCTATTGTAGTCAATTGTGTGACTGTTCTCTTATTTACAATCAAAATTATCAATGAAAACAAAGTTGAAGGTTAGGATCTGGTAATGTGATTCTTAGATCACCTGGAGGTAGTGTCTTCTTACTCAAAGAGCTACATTGCTAAAAAAAAAAAAAAGGCATTGCATTCATTTCTAAAACTTATCATATTCAGACCCCCTCTCCATGTTTCCTAATTATTAAAGGAGAAGCACTCATCTAGTGATGTAAGTTAAAACATAGATATAGCTTGTACAAGGAACCATCACTTGACACTCAGATGCAAGTAAAGAAAATAAAGTAAAAATGCAGCAGCAGCAGCCGCCGCTGGAGCGGTATTTCACATTGGTATTCTGAAGGGAAGCATTACTGACACAACGTTACAGGAACTATCATAGTTACAGGCCAAGGGAGTAAATTAAAAACAGTACGATAGCTGTCGTCACATTTTTACAAGCCAAGCAACATGATACTTGGTATTGGGTTCTGTTTTGGCAACACATTTTTACAAGCCTGATGCCACGATTAAACTGAGTAGTCCTCGTGCCTTTGCTACTCAGGGCCGGGGGCAGCACAAACCACACATGCAGCTTTGGCTCTGAAGCTTTCCAATTACCACAGGAGCCCATGAAGTTTACCTCTATGATAAAAAGGTTTTGCAGAAAAGATTAAAGGCTAGCTCTGTGATAACTCTTCTTCAGTGACTTTCTGCCATTTATTTTCTCTCCTAATGACTGGCTTCCTTAAAATTAGATTAGCTCTCTTTCCTTATCTAAAATGATGAAATATGTCTACCATATCTAAATGTCTGTTGGCATGAAGAATAAGACCTAATAATATGCTCTGAGACAAAGAAGATTCTGAAGCCAGCAGACCTGGATAGTATAAATACAGTGTAAATACAGTGCATTTACATTGTAGAGACAATGCTAATGCGCTGTTTTGGGTTTTTTTTCCCCGAGCATTTTGTTACAGACTCTCAAAGCTTGATCAGGTATGTACTACTAAGAGAATAATTAATTTTTCTTATTCTGGTAATCAGAGAAAAGACAGAGAGACACAGCTTTTTCTCTGTTCCTTCTAATTAATATGTTGTGTCTGTGCTCAGCTCCATGGACAATAAAATTATAACCCAAATTCTTCCCTGTGTACTTGTATTTTAGTAGAAAACTAAATACTTCAATTTTGTCTGGGAAGCCATAAAGAAGACAATGAGAAAAAAAAATAAAAATATAAGTATTCAACATGTAGACATTTTGCTACAAAAGGTTGAATGACAGTAAAAATGGAAGTGAAAGACTCCCCACCATTCTTAAAGTCTCAAATCAGCCTCACATGTGACTTACACATTGATGAAACTTCTAGGGGTTTTGCTCTGATTAAGGACAGCAGTTTGTTATGTATTCAAAAGGAATAACTTCCTGCTGTCTTACAAAATAAGAACTGAAACCTGAAAATTGTAGTAGTAAGCTTCATGGCATAATAAATAAAGTGAAAAGCTAAATAATTTTTAAATAAATTACCAAATTATCTAGAAAAAAAGATGCATAATGGAGAGTTAAGATAAAACTTCTGATTCTGCATAACAGACAATTATCTCTTCAGATGAAAAACATTTATTTACTTTATGATCCTAGTGTACAGCAACGTGAGAGAGGATTACCTACCACTGTTCCCAAGGGATGTAGTGAGAAGTCCCTTATGAATATAGACAGAAAATATTTTGTTTTCCTCTCTACAGTCTATCACAGAATCCAACTGGTATGAAAGGAGAAGCAGAAAGCATAAAAAGAAAACAGAAACACAGACACCTAATTAAGATAAAATTCTAAGATACATATGCATAAAGGAGTGGGAGCAGTTTAACGATCTGGACTAAATTTGAATTACAGACCCTGAAATGAATCAAACATAAAAGAACTCCGATAAGAAAAGGATTGTACAAATTCCTTGTGTACTTCTGCCACCTACTGGATACTGCTGAAAGACGACAGAAATTAGAAATTAATAGCACATTCCGTTTGCTGGCAGAATTCCAGCAGAAATCAGTCTCCATGTACTGCATAATAAATTAAAAACTGATATATAATAATAAAACTGGGTGTTCCAGTCCCCAGAAACTGCTACATCCACAAGCATAGCTCTTCCCCTTCTTCAAGACCTGCAAGAAGATGTATCAAGCTGCCTTGACCAACTTCTCCATTCTCCTGGGAAGAGTTTTGCTGAAATTAGTAAACTTAAGAATCCAGCATGCATTAGGTGTATGCAAAGAATCCCCCCCATGTACATAGCAGTAGTAGTAACATTGAGGATACTGAGTGTCTCTTTTTGTGGTCAAAATACATGAATAAAAGTTCAGTGTCAAGTCAACTGCCTGGTTAAACACCCTCTGGTTATAGGAGTGCCTGGATGTTTCCTCAGAACTATTAAAAAAAAAAAAATGAGCACAATCAAAAACAGCTGCCAAAAACTGTAATTGGAAAAAAAAAACCAACCAAACAACAAAAAAAACCAACACAAACCACAAATCCACAAATACTTTAAAATCTGATTTTTAAAAATGGTAAGTTAAAGTTGAGGTTTGTCAGAGAGATTTAAAAGACTGTAGTCAAACAGTAAAACCTATGTGCTCTGGGTCACATGCACCAGGCTGTGCATGTTCCCATTCATTTAGCCTTCAAATCTACATCAGCAATCAATAAAGAACTCCTAACTTAAGAGTTAACTCTTAACCGCATAAAAAAAAAAAAAAAGAAGTTCTTTCTTCATGGAATTGTTCTTTCTACAAGATTAAGCTAACAATTACAATATCCCGGAGGAGTCACACAGAAGATGCAGCTGAACAGAGATAAGCACTGTAAACAACCATCTGATCTGTCTCCAGATTCAAAGGAGCACAGCAAAAGCATGTCCAAGCTAACTGTGTTTGTGTGCCTTGGAAATCTTGAGGGAAGTTGTATCCTCAGCAAATTTAGCAGAAGCCACTTAGTTGTTAATACTAGAGAATCTGCTAACTGACCTGGCCCTGTCCAAACAAAGCCCCTATGGACTCTGTAAGGGGGTAAGGTCACCACAGCCCACATATGGAACTGAGTTGCCCCTCCCTCTGGAAAAGGGAAACACTTCATGGGATTGCGCTTTCACTAGAGGACCTGGATGCACTTGGTACACAATGCAGGAGAATGAGGAAATCTAGTGCGTACCTCAAGGAGATTTAACCTTAGGGGAAAATAACCCTTGATTTGAGTTCTATGTTACAGGACCTATTATAGCAGGAACCACCTGAACCAATGGAGGATAAGTCTCACAAGAAAAAATGGGCAAGCACAGCAGTGACCCAGCCTGAGCTGGCTTTGGCACCCAACAACTCAACACAACGTGCTGCTTCTCCTGTCTTGAGCACTACAGTTAAGCAAGACTGAAAACATAAAGAGACAGAAATTAATCTACAGAAGAATGCTAAGAACTCTATACTTATAATTCCTGTAACAATGAGAACAACATAAGTCATTATTTCAGAAGACTGACTTCCACATCCAAGAAATAGGCAGTAGCGTCACACTGCACGTAATTGTAAAAATTCATGCTATTCTGCTGTAGTCCACTCTTAAGATGTTATTCTAATGTCATAGAAATATCTGAAAGATTTTGGTAATAAAGTCCCTCAGTGTAAATTTATACTATCATTCTGGAAAGTTTTTTTGAAGATCAGTGGATCTGAACATCAGCCTCCACTTGTTCCAAGTATTCTTACCCAAACGTAGACTCTCTCCTTAGAACGGAATTCATAGCCCTTCCCCAGCAACTGAAAAAAAATCTGTCTTTTTTTTAAAAGTCTGGAAAACAGCAAGGTACTGCACAGTTTCCAGAAAGCAAATTAAGTGGTTTTGAGAGTCTTTTTGTACATTTGAATAATATTTTTAAAGAATTAATTCCTTGTTAAACTTAAGTAGATTGTGCAAATTTGTCTGTTACCAAAACACGGGTCTGTATGCTAGTTGTACAGTGCTTTAAATAAAGTCAATTTTTAGCATTCATCTAAACATTACAATAATTCTATTGAGTAACTCAAAAGCTACGATGATAAAGGCAGCAAAATTTAAAATAAAAATTTACTCATTTTCTGTCACTGAATCCTAAATAAAAAATAATCTATGGCTGGACTTCCCCAGGGTGGACAGTTGCAATATGTATACCACACATGTACAGTCAGAGGCTCACAGAACGTGGCTTGAATTTCACGCCTTTGTATACCTTCCTCTTAGAGTAGTGTACAATATCAGGGTTTAGCATAGTCTTGAAATGTTTTTGCTTTTGTAAACTGGATTTGACAGTGCAAATTAAGATTGAAAAACTGGACAGATTAGAAGACATTAGCTCATCTCAGAATTTAAGAACGCCAAGCTTTTATCTTCTATTCTGCAAGATCTTACTGTTCATACTGTAACAAAGTCTACATATGCATCCAATTGGTGGTACCCTTTAAAGCCATATTGCTGTGCTGGTTCAGTTCTGCTCCTGACAATGTTTTTCAGCAGTTAGTTATGTAACTTGATTAGAAGAATTCCAAAGGATGGTATTTCCATAGCAGTGAGACCCAGCTAACTTTCCCATTACCGTTCATACGTTCATGAAGGAAAAGTAATTACTTGCAAGGTAAGTACTTTATCTGGCAAGGGAATATAGTTTCAAGTTTTTGAAATTTAAGAAACTCACATTCTGTCATGGCCTAAGGTCTTAATCAGCTCTGTAAAGCTTGACATTTAGGCCATCAAATATGTGTACACCTATATAGTTAATTTATTAAAGCTTCCATGCAATAATCACAGTCAGGACACTTGATCACAGAAGTACTTCAGTATAACTCTAGCTAGCCATCTAGAAAGTAGACACACAAAATATTTATGAATAGAATTTTGCACAAATTCAATCTCCAATTAGGCACTCATCTTTCTCATGCAATCATATGCCTGACTGGATTTCCAAGTTCTTCTCTTCTCTGCATGCATTTTTGCAAATATCTCTAAACATTAAAAACAATATGCAGCAGCAGCAGAACTTTAAAGCTTATTTAATATGGTCACATTTCACCAGTTTTTATTGTCTACTGGATTTGGAGCTGAGCTAAGCATTAAGAAACTGCATCTGAAGGTTTGTGCAGTTAACCTCAAAAGAACATAAAACAAACCATCTATATCAATAAACACTAATTGCATCTCAGTTTTGGGGGCTGGAGGGAGGGCTTTTTCTCCCCCCCCCCCCCCCCTTTTTTTTTTTTTTTTTCTTTCCTGTAGTAACTCTTATATGAAGAACTATGATCAAAGTACACCTGTTCCTACCTTGGATCTCTAACCCCATCAGACCTGTTATTTTTAAGCAGCGTTTAGGATGTAAGTGTGGGGACAGAAAGAAAGCTTTCTTAGAAAAAAAGCTTGGCTTTAGTGCTAGTCACTGGAGACTCACCAGTTTGCATATGTATCCCGGTCTGAGGTAAAACAGAGCCAATTTTCTGTTCATTAACTTCACTTTTTAGCTAAGCCTCTTCTAACTACTGGGTCTTTATCTCACTGGCGGGGTAAGTCTGTTCATAAAAACCATCTCATTTTGCTTTACTAACGCTGCGATGGCAGTAGCAAAATCAGAGCATTCGTATGGATAATAGTGCTTATGTTATATCACCACACTAACTATCTTTGCTTATAGCAATGGCCCTAGATAAGAAGTAGGTTAATCTCCTATGGCCCAGCTGTACTGATGCTCAATGGCAGCATTGCAACTGGCAAAGAAAGTCCTAGGGCAGCTGGAGATACCCTGCACAAGTCTGTCTTCACTGCCTTTCCAATGCTGCCTTCCACTCAAGCTAATTAGCAAAGGCCTAAAACCTTATTAATGGAATGGTATAAGTTGTCCTGGGCACCACATCTGTTTGTCTCAAATACATGAGATGCACAGAATCTAAATTCATCTCAGGTTGAGAGCCTAATAACTTGTAAATATATTTTCTCCCTTCCAAATTACAGGTGGGATATATGGAAATCCAGAAACAAGTAAGAAACTTTAATGTGGACAGACTAGAAAATCTTGCCAGTTACCATGTTCTCTTCTGAAGGACTGAACTCTGATTTATGGCTTAAAATCATAATTTTATTTTCACAGGACATACAGGTTTTTACAATGAAGCTATTGTTAAGACATGTTCTACCTTGAGTATTTATATTCTGTGTAGCATGGTTTCAGCGAGTTATGACACAGACACTCAATCTGCAGTGAAAAGATAACGGCAGACCATAAAACATCAGAAGACAGACTGTACTTATTGTTAAAACTGAGCACAACACAAAAACATGCACATTATTTTCATATATTTGCCAGACATTTCCAATGCCTGCCAGCAGGCATAATTAGATCTTGTTTCCAAGTGCTCTTAATATATACATAAAATGGAAGATGTCAGTAAAATTAGTTTTGTTCAACAAAATACAGAGTGTCCTATGAGGCCAAAGCATTTACCATTTCTGTTTCAAGGAGTTAAAAAAAAAAAAAAAAAAAAATCAAATCTAGGTTGTCTGCCTAATAAACACTTTTTAAAAAATGTTAACCTAAACACTTGTTCCTGTAACAGTATTGCCTGATGTTTCCCTCAGCATTTCGTCTTGTCCGAAAGGATGTCAGCATGGGATATAATTCCACACTTCCTACACAAGAGACTTGCCAGAAAGGGAAGTTACATCAAATCACTTTACATTATAACAACGTTACCTTTAACTGACATAAAACACTTCAGGAACTTCTGGGAGTGATGATGAACAAGTCTTTGGCAAGTCTTTGGACTTGTTCGTCTGTTGTTTATTTTACATGTTGTGAAGGGTAGCATCTTTTTTTTTTCTGGTTGTCCATAACCTAGTGCACATTGAATTTTGTTTGAAAGGATCCATGTGCACAACAAGAATTGCTGAGCTTGTGTGTTGGGTTAGGAGAGACATGCTGTATAGGTAGGGAGATGGCCTTGAGAGCAAGTGAGGACGCTTAGTCAGGGAAAGCTTTCCGGAGCACAAGGCAGGCAGAAACAGCAACACAGCACAGAAGGAACTTGCAGAAAGGGTGCACATTGGGAGACTCCTGAGAAGATAAGACAGCAGATGTATCACCAAGTTTTCAGAGGCAGCAGACAGAGTGGTTCTCCCAAGGATCTAGAGATGGATGTGTGAAGAACTGCAAATGACTTGGAGAGCAAGGCCATGGGGAAAAAAATCCTGTTCTACAAGGGCAGAATGAGCAGGGATACACTGATTCCAGTTCCTTTTGTTTCCAGCTGTCACAAGTTGAATTTTATTTTTTTTTTAAACAGCTACACCTTGCTCTACTTGGTGTCTTATTAAACTTCAGTTGGAAGCCTTTCAGTATTTTTAATACATCTATTTTAAAGAAAAGGTGCAGGCAGATATACCCCAAGATTCTGACTGATTTGGACCTTGTCAAAAATATGTATGGAAAGTAGCAATTAACATTTTATAAAAGTCATGGCCATAGAAAAGTGAAATTTTCATTTGTATCCTACAACAGCATGGCACAATCCAACTCCACGGATACTGCTACTAATGCAGGAGTTGCAAGGTAAATTCTCCTATCTTCCTCAGTATTAAAACAGACATTTAAAGCTGACAAGGAATTACTTAATTACTTCTAAAAAGGAATATATAAAACAGTAGTATCCATTGCTAATAAAAAAAAATGAAATAGGAATATTTTGAAAGGTAGGTTTGTTTTCAATATTTTCATACAAATGCAGTCTTAAGATGAAGGAAGATAATGTAGAAAGCTAATCAACTCCAAGTATGAAGACATTTCACCCACTAATTATATAAAAGGGATAGCAGCAGTGTAAGCTTCCACAGATACCAA
>NW_009649165.1:286665-289524 GCF_000708025.1 Charadrius vociferus
AAAGGGGGAGAGCGAAGGCTTTTTCTTCTCAGAGTGCCTTTACAGTTCTGCAGCACAGAACATATTTTCAAAATTTTCTCCTCAACTACAGACATCAGAAGAATGCTTTTTTTTAATGAAACCTAGGATTCATCTGTTCCTTTATTTCAGAAGCCAGGGTTTTAGAAAGCCAGCGAAATTTACAGTGGATGGCAAACCTTACAATTAAAATCATCAAGTGTGATGACCTCTGCAATACCCAAGACCCAAATAAAGTTGCTTCTAAGAACAAAAGTGTAGAACACATCTCTTCATGTCCTACTTTCAAATTTTCAGCAGACTACCACCACCAGGACTAAAGAGAAGAGTTTTAATTTGAAGAATAAACATGCGGGAGACGGGGAAGAATGTTGTTTCCTTCTTTGAATTATTTTCTCAGAGGTCTTCTAACTCAAGTGTTTAGACTAGCTAAAACTGTGTAAGAGACTCAGAAAGAGCTGGTTCAAATTTAAAGTGAAAAGTCCTAGATACCTAATAATTACAGAAACTCTTTTCAAACTACTAATTAGGACGTTATACAATGACATGAGAACTCATTTTCACTCTTTTATCACTAGTAACACATATGAAGTTTGTATCTGTCACAGTTTAACCCCAGCCAGCAACGAGGACCACACAGTCATTCACTCAGTCCCCTCTGCCAGTAGGATAGGGAGAAGAGGGAGAAAAAGAAAAAAAACACATGGGGGTTGAGATAAAAGACACTGTAATAGAACACTAATGAAAGCGAAAATATTAATAATGGTAAAAGAATATAAAAGATGAGTGATGCAATGCAATTGCTCACCACCCAGTGCCTGTCCCAAGCAGCAATAGCAGATTCCTGCCCCCCCCTCCAAGCCAACCCCCATTTATACACTGAGCACAGTATCTGTGATATGAAATATTCCTTTGGCCAGCTTGAGCACAAGCCTTCTACAGGAAGCTGAGAAAATCCTTGACTTACTATAAGCATTAATTAGCAACAACTGAAACAACACGTGTTATCTATATTATTCTCATACTAAATCCAAAACACAGCAGCTACTGGGAAGAAAATGAACTCTATCCCAGCTGAAACCACGACACTCATAAATAAGATCCATCATTTACCCTAAATATGAAAGCTTGATTTTGTAAGGCGAACCCCAAATAATTAGTTTCAACAAACATACTCTCTGTCAACAAATAAGACATAAACAAGTGCTTAATAACAACATAAGCTTTTAAAGACTAGGGAACATATGCAGAACTTGTGAGTGCTGCAGGCATTATTGTCTCGTAGTCCTTCCAGAATTCTTAAGTGCTCTTCCTTTCACATGGATGCTTAGACTCAGAAATTTTCAAAAGGGATCGTTCAGAAACCTTTCAGGAGATTCAAATGTCATCCCTCCATTATAAAAATAACCCCTCACAGACCCTCAGACTAAGGAATAAGTGGCGCTCTCCACCACCCTCAAACATTTCCCAGGTACCGATGACGTGCTAACAGCATCTCACCACTGCTCTGCTCCAGGAAGCCTGAAAATCTTCATGGGAGAACAGGAAGAGTGGGCATAACGTGGAGGAACAGGGCTAAGTGCTTGTGTTACCACTTTAAAGGTAGTATTAGTGAAGATTTTATGTATTATTTTGGACTACAAGTACTATTATTGCAGACAGACTAACAATAATAATGGTTTGTATGTAGATTTGATTATGATTGCAATTAAGCTATAAGCGTATCTGTGGTGTATTCTTTTTCGCATGTAATATTTTGAATGCAAGGGTGAGGCACCCACAGCACTTTCACTCTCCTGCACAAAAGGGCTGTGACCTCTTGAGCAAATAAAACACCAATTCCACTATTGCACTACCAGGATGAAAGTAGAAGAATTATGAAAGAATCTTTCAACTCTCACATTTGGTCTTTAACCTTTTTACACTTTTACCCACACAGACTGTCAATAACCAACTTTCCTTGAGTCTTGTTAATATAATCCATAGCTCCTAAGAGCAGGCATTGAAACTAACAATAACTAAGCTTGATCTTCACATTGGTAGAATTTAACATTTAAATTTCCTTTCCACTATTGTGAATTATCAGCTTTTCTATTTTTATTTTATAAATTTTTCTATTTATGTTTTAAAAAAAAGTACATTGATAAACACTATCAATGTGGAAGACTGCAATATTCACTCATCTCAGAGGGGTTCCTCGCTGGTAGATCATTGGTGAGGTCAGTTAATATTGAGCTAGACAAATTATTAGCTTCCGTTCTAATAAGAATCCCACTCTTAAATAATCTAAACGTTTCTGGGTTCATAGCTCTAATAACAAACTTTATAAGTTTTGCATATCATGGTTGACTAGCTGGCTTGAGAACTCAGAAACTTACCCATTTTCTTCCAACTACAGTGCAGGAAACACTGTACTAAATTAATAGTATATTGTTCTGCCATTCATATTCTTCAGCTACAGTATACTTCCTTTTCATTTAGTGGTAAGTGACATCACAGATTGATTAAAACATGGAAAAAAGAAAAAACAGTAAAGCATAGACTAGTACAAATTAGAGAATAAAATACCAAGAATATATCCAAGACTGTAAGTGATGCAACTAGGAAATGTAACACTAATTGTGTCATTCATCCAATAGTTGAGTTTATAAATGAACTAACTTAGTATCATCAGCAAGAGTGTATCATCAGCAAGTTCACAGATGACACCAAGTTAAGCAGGAGTGTTGATTCCCAGGAGGATAGGGAAGCTCTACAGAGAGACTTAGATAGATTGGATCATTGGGCCAACATCAATGGTATGAGTTTCAACAAGGGCAAGTGCCAGGTCCTGCACTTGGG